>NW_026571299.1:22818180-22830680 GCF_026225935.1 Boleophthalmus pectinirostris | reverse complement strand
TATGGCATTAAGCCCTTCTATAGGGATGTAAGAAGCTAATATCATTGTAGATGGAAAACATTTTTTTGGTTTTAAAATACCTTGACAAGATTTTGGTGTGAATTATTTCTGTCATAATCCCAAGAATTCAAGTAAAAAACATATATCTTCATGTTGTCTGCACTGAAATGAATCATGGGATATGTAGTTTCCAATGTTCATACGCTGTTGCTTCTATAAAACCTGGAACTTGTGATTCAATATAATGTGACAGCCCACAATGTTATTGTGAACCTTTTGACGATACGCTATCACAATATTTTGGTTATTGTTACTTCTCTACCTTTCTATCTTCATGGAGACCAAACCAGATCATGTTACAGGTCTGATCTGTGGAGAAGCGACCCCGCTCACAGTCAGAATGCTTGTTTTTCTCTGTATTTTTTAGCTATGAAACCACCTGTAACTGAATAAATGTGAAGTAGAGCTGTTTAATGTCACATTGTGGAACATTCCAGGCAGAGTAATGATAGATTCATAGAACCAAGCAGATGACACACCAAAAAGTTATAAATGGATAAAGAAAAATACTAGATCTGTGCGAGTGCTTATATTTTTATGATGTGAGTCACAAAGTTCCTCAGAGTAGAAGGGCACAGCTCAGGCAAATATATTCTGTTAATAAAGTGCAAACTTTCCTTGTGTTCTGTCCTGTGAGACTGGGACTGTGTGTATTTGCAAACGTGAACATCAACAAAAAAACATGCCAACACTACAATAAAACATCACTGTCCAAATGTGAATCCCTTTATCAAGGCTGGGTTTGAGATAAGGCTGGAGTAGCTCTATATACAGTAAGTGCTTCTTCAGACTCAGTATAAATATCCTAAACCTCAGAGCTGGACTTCTAACAGTCATTCCAGAATGGACGGCAAGATGCTGTGTCTGATGTTTGTGCTGGGACTGTACGGAGGAACACCTGTACAAGGTAAAAAAAAATAAAAAAAAGTATATTTTTATTAGACCTAGATTTAGACAAACTTTATTGATCCACAAGGGAAAATACTTATCCTAACCCTGATCCTAATCCTCATCTATTGTAATCCGCAATCTGAGAATGACAGTAATAGACCTTTAAAAATCTGTAGAAATATATTTTAAGTCCTGGAACTGATTCAATTGGAATAAAAAATGGAACACAATGTAGAAGTTGGGATTAAAAAAAGAATATTGCAATGTATGTATGGAATCAATTTGGAGTCAAATAATTCAAAGAACACAAAAAAGTATACATCAAAATACCAAATATCAAACAAAAGAAGTAAAATAAAATCAAGAAATTTGCAATCAAATTATTTGTGTAATAGTAAGTAAGTCTTTATTTATATAGCACTTTTAGAGACATTTCTGCCCCCAAAGATGCTTTACATTTTATTCAGCATTTATTCATACAGCATTATTCATTCACTCTATACCCTGGTAAGCTACTATTGTAGCCACAGCTGCCCTGGGGCACACTGACAGAAGCGCGGCTGCCATGCCACTTGGCGCCATCGGTCCCTCCGACCACCACCATCACTCACACAGAACATTTTCATACTAGACCTACTAGACCCTAGACCTTCATTGGAGACCTATGCAGCATGTTTTGGGTTGATGGGGGAAACCGGAGCACCCGGTGGAAACCCATCCAGACACAGGGAGAAACATGCAAACTCCACACAGAAATGCTCGGGCGACCCGGGGATCGAACCCAGAACCTTCTTGCTGTGAGGCATGAGTGCTAGCCACCGTGCTGCCGTGTAATCATGTAAAATATCTGTCTTTGCCTCTTTGAAAACATTTAGTTTTTGTTACGTGTCTTTTTCAGTTTTATTTAATGCTGTTTTCTTTGGTTATGATTCCAGTTTTCACGTTTGTGCTCCCAGACTTTTTGCTTGTAGCTTTGGCACAGTTTTGGTGGACGGGAGAATCACGACAGAGAACGTTGAGGAAGACTGTGCCAGCAGCTTTGAGTGGCTCTTTGTCATACAACACAATCAGAAAGAGAAGTGTTCGTGCCTTCCTCAGTGTTCTCTGTTGTGATTATCCAGTCCACAAAAACTACACGAGGAAATGTTTACAGCAGCTTCCGGGGCAAGCGCCGAGCTCAGCTGCATATGCTTTCTTAGCTGATGGTAAAAAAAAAAAAACATAAATTAGCCAATGGGAATGCACCCATGGAAATCCCACCCACCGTCACATTTGTGCCAAAACTGAAAGCAAAAAGTCCGGGAGCGTAAATGAGAAGACTGGAATCTGAACCAACGAAAAGAAAAAGTTATCAAACAAAACAGAGAAAGACACAGAATAAAACCAAAATGTTTCCAAAGAGGCAGAGACAGATATTTTACACAACTACACTAATAATTTATTGCAAATGTATTTGTTTTATTAATTTTTATTTTTTTGGTATTTTGCTTTGCACTTTTTTGATTGATGATTTAAAAGATTTCTTTGAACTATTTGGCTAAAAATTTATTCAACATGTTTGAAACCTCGAGATCCATGCGAGTGACAATACAGAATAGTATGATGACATTTGTGGAACAGGTGGAATACACATGAGGAACAAAGTTCTGTAGTAAACATTAATACAAATCTCTTTGTTTTCTAAATGTAGCTGCTCCAATCACAAAGACTCTTGCAACAACTACACCTGACTCTACAAAAACTACACCTACAACTACAACTGAGACAGCTACACCTACAACTGAGACAGCTACACCTACAACTGATACAGCTACACCTACAACTGAGACAGCTACACCTACAACTGATACAGCTACACTACAACTACAGCTACACCTACAACAACTGATACAACTACACCTACAACTGAGACAGCTACACCTACAACTGAGACAGCTACACCTACAACTTGAGATACAGCTACACCTACAACTGAGACAGCTACACCTACAACTGATACAGCTACACCTACAACTGATACATACAGCTACTACACCTACAACAGATACAGCTACACACCTACAACTGAGACAGCTACACCTACAACTGATACAGCTACACCTACAACTGAGACAGCTACACCTACAACTGAACAGCTACACCTACAACTGAGACAGCTACACCTACAACTGACAACACTACACCTACAACTGACAGCTACACCACAACTGAGACAGCTACACTACAACTGATACACCTACAACCTACAACAACAGAGACAGCTACACCTACAACTGAGACAGCTACACCTACAAACTGAAACAGCTACACCTACAACAACTGAACAACTACAGCTACACCTACAACTGATACAGCTACACCTACAACTGAGACAGCTACACCTACAACTGATACAGCTACACCTACAACTGATACAGCTACACCTACAACTGACTACAGCTACACCTACAACTGATACAGCTACACCTACAACTGAGACAACTACACTACACAACTACAAAAAACAGCTACAACACAACAACTACACCTACAACTGAGACAACTACACCTACAAACTGATACAGCTACACCTACAACTGAGACAGCTACACCTACAACTACAACTGACTGAACAGCTACACCTACAACTGATACAGCTACACCTACAACACAGCTACTACAACTACAGCTACACCTACAACTGAGACAGCTACACCTACAACTGATACAGCTACACCTACAACTGATACAGCTACACCTACAACTGATACAGCTACACCTACAACTGATACAGCTACACCTACAACTGAGACAGCTACACCTACAACTGAGACAGCTACACCTACAACTGATACAGCTACACCTACAACTGACACAGCTACACCTACAACTGATACAGCTACACCTACAAACTACAGCTACACCTACAACTGACACAACTACACCTACAACTGAGACAGCTACACCTACAACTGATACAGCTACTACACCTACAACTGATACACAGCTACACCTACAACTGATACAGCTACACCTACAACTGATACAGCTACACCTACAACTGAGACAACTACACCTACAACTGATACAGCTACACCTACAACTGAGACAACTACACCTACAACTGAGACAGCTACACCTACAACTGAGACAACTACACCTACAACTGACACAACTACACCTACAACTGACACAACTACACCTACAACTGAGACAGCTACACCTACAACTGATACAGCTACACCTACAACTGATACAGCTACACCTACAAACTGAAACAGCTACACCTACAACTGAGATACAGCTACACCTACAACTGAGACAGCTACACCTACAACTGATACACACTACACCTACAACTGATACAGCTACACCTACAACTGATACAAGCTACACCTACAACTGAGACAGCTACACCTACAACTGATACAGCTACACCCTACAACTGACACAACTACACCTACAACTGAGACACTACACCTACAACTGATACAGCTACACCTACAACTGATACAGCTACACTACAACTGAACAGCTACACCTACACAACTGATACAGCTACACCTACAACTACACACTACACTACAGAACAGCTACACCTACAACTGAGACAGCTACACCTACAACTGCTACATACAACTGATACAGCTACACCTACAACTGATACAGCTACACCTACACTACAACTACAGATACAGCTACACCTACAACTGAACAACTACACCTACAACTGAGACAACTACACTACAGCTACACTACAACTGAGACTACAGCTACACCTACAACTGATACAGCTACACCTACAACTGATACAGCTACACCTACAACTGAGACAGCTACACCTACAACTGAGACTACACCTACTACACCTACAACTGAGACAGCTACACCCTACAACTGACCTACAACTACTACACTACAACTGAGACAGCTACACCTACAACTGATACAGCTACACCTACAACTGACCTACAACTACAGCTACACCTACAACTGATACAGCTACACCTACAACTGATACAGCTACACCTACAACTGAGACAACTACACATACAACTGAACAGCTACACCTACAACTGAGACAAGCTACACCTACAACTGATACAGCTACACAACTACTACACCTACACTGAGACAGCTACACCTACAACTGATACAGCTACACCTACAACTGACTACAGCTACACTACAACTGATACAGCTACACCTACAACTGAGACAGCTACACCTACAACTGACAACAACTACACCTACAACTGATACAGCTACACCTACAACTGAACAGCTACACCTACAACTGACTACACAGCTACACCTACAACTGAGACAGCTACACCTACAACTGACTACAGCTACACCTACAACTGACCTACAACTACACCTACAACTGATACAGCTTACACCTACAACTGAGCTACACCTACAACTACACTACACAACTGAAACAGCTACACCTACAACTGAACAGCTACACCTACAACTGAGACAGCTACACCTACAACTGAGACACCTACAACTACACAACTACACCTACAACTGACAACAACTACACCTACAACTGAGACAGCTACACCTACAACTGAACAGCTACACCTACAACTGATACAGCTACAACCTACAACTGAACACAGCTACACCCTACAACTGATACAGCTACACACCTACAACTGATACACACTACACCTACAACAGATACAGCTACACCTACAACTGATACAGCTACACCTACAACTGATACAGCTACACCTACAACTGACACCTACACAACTACACCTACAACTGAGACAGCTACACCTACAACTGATACAACAGCTACACTACAACTGAGACAGCTTACAACTGATACAACTACACCTACAACTGAATACAGCTACACCTACAACTGATACAGCTACTACAGCTACACCTACAACTGATACAGCTACACCTACAACTGAGACAACAACTACACCTACAACTGAGACAGCTACACCTACAACTGACAACTACAGCTACACCTACAACTGAGAACAGCTACACCTACAACTGATACAGCTACACCTACAACTGAACAGCTACACCTACAACTGAAACAGCTACACCTACAACTGATACAGCTACACCTACAACTGAGACAGCTACAACACCTACAACTGATACAGCTACACCTACAACTGATACAGCTACACCTACAACTGATACAGCTACAGCTACACCTACAACTGATACAGCTACACCTACACCTACAACTGACAACTACAGCTACACCTACAACTGAGACAGCTACACCTACAACTGATACAGCTACACCTACAACTGATACAGCTACACCTACAACTGATACAACTACACCTACAACTGATACAGCTACACCTACAACTGAAACAGCTACACCTACAACTGATACAGCTACACCTACAACTGATACAGCTACACCTACAACTGAACACTACAGCTACACCTACAACTGCTACACTACAACTACACTACACTACAACTGAGACAACTACACCTACAACTGAGACAGCTACACCTACAACTGAGACAGCTACACCTACACTACAACTGATACAGCTACACCTACAACTGATACAGCTACACACCTACAACTGAGACAGCTACACCTACAACTACAGCTACACTACAACTACACCTACAACTACAGACCTACAACTACAGCTACACCTACAACTGATACAGCTACACCTACAACTACAACTACAGCTACACCTACAACTGACCTACAGACAGCTACACCTACAACTGATACAGCTACACCTACAACTGAGACAACTACACATACAACTGAGACAGCTACACCTACAACTGAGACAGCTACACCTACAACTGAGACAGCTACACCTACAACTGACACAACTACACCTACAACTGAGACAGCTACACCTACAACTGACACAACTACACCTACAACTGATACAGCTACACCTACAACTGATACAGCTACACCTACAACTGATACAGCTACACCTACAACTGATACAGCTACACCTACAACTGAGACAACTACACCTACCACTGAGATAGCTACACCTACAACTGAGACAACTACACCTACAACTGATACAGCGACACCTACAACTGGGACAACTACATCTACAACTGAAACAGCTACACCTACAACTGAGACAGCTACACCCACAACTGAAACAGCTACACCTACAACTGAGACAACTACACCTACAACTGATACAGCCACACCTACAACTGAGACAGCTACACCTACAACTGATACAGCTACACCTACAACTGAGACAACTACACTTACAACTGAGACAGCTACACCTACAACTGAGACAACTACACCTACAACTGAGACAGCTACACCTACAACAGAGACAGCTACACCTACAACTGAGACAGCTACACCTACAACTACAGATACAGCTACACCTACAACTGAGACAGCTACACCTACAACTGATACAGCTACACCTACAACTGAGACACAGCTACACACCTACAACTGATACAGCTACACCTACAACTGAACAGCTACACCTACAACTGATACAGCTACACCTACAACTACAGCTACACCTACACAGCTACACCTACTACAACTGATACAGCTACACCTACAACTGAGACAGCTACACCTACAACTGATACAGCTACACCTACAACTGAGACAGCTACACCTACAACAGAGACAGCTACACCTACAACTGATACAGCCACACCTACAACTGAAACAGCTACACCTACAACTGAAACAGCTACACCTACAACTGATACAGCCACACCTACAACTGAAACAGCTACACCTACAACTGATACAGCTACACCTACAACTGATACAGCTACACCTACAACTGATACAGCCACACCTACAACTGAAACAGCTACACCTACAACTGATACAGCTACACCTACAACAGAGACAGCTACACCTACAACTGAGACAGCTACACCTACAACTGAGACAGCTACACCTACAACTGAGACAGCTACACCTACAACTGATACAGCTACACCTACAACTGATACAGCCACACCTACAACTGAGACAGCTACACCTACAACTGACTACAGCTACACCTACAACTGAGACAGCTACACCTACAACTGATACCGCTACACCTACAACTGAGACAGCTACACCTGTCACTGATACAGCTACACCTACAACAGAGACAGCTACACCTACAACTGATACAGCTACACCTACAACTGAGACAGCTACACCTACAACTGATACAGCTACACCTACAACTGAGACAGCTACACCTACAACTGAGACAGCTACACCTACAACTGATACAGCTACACCTACAACTGATACAGCTACACCTACAACTGATACAGCTACACCTACAACTGAGACAGCTACACCTACAACTGATACAGCTACACCTACAACAGAGACAGCTACACCTACAACTGAGACAGCTACACCTACAACTGATACAGCTACACCTACAACTGATACAGCTACACCTACAACTGAGACAGCTACACCTACAACTGATACAGCTACACCTACAACTGAGACAGCTACACCTGTCACTGATACAGCTACACCTGTCACTGATACAGCTACACCTACAACTGATACAGCTACAGCTGTCACTGATACAGCTACACCTACAACAGAGACAGTTACACCTGCCACTGAAATAGCTACACCTTCCCCTTATTAAATCAAAGATCTTCATTTTGTCTTATTATGTACTTTAACTGCTTGGTTTCTTTTTTAAATACAATACACAACAAATTTATCTGATCTTGCCAAGATTTTAAAACTTGTATCAGGTTATTCATCTTTTTTTTTTCCAGATGTATCATCTACTTACTCGTTCTGATGCAACAAGTTAATTTCACTACTTTTAAGTCATTTTCTGATATAATTTAAATCTTTATATGTTAAGCTTTTTTGCAGTGTACAGTGAAGTGTATTTACCTTGTTGACATGTTTCAGCTGCTAGCTGCAAGCCATCTTCAAAACTTTAACCGGTGTTGGTGGGGATGTGTCAACAAGGTAAATACACTTTACCTTACTGTCTTTAAAAAAGAACCCAATAAGTTAATCTACACCTGCCCCTACTACAACTACACCTGCATCTGATACAACTACACCTGCCCCGATACAACTACACCTGCCCTTACTCCAAATACACCTGCCCCTGATACAACTACACCTGCCCTTACTACAACTACACCTGCCCCTGATACAACTACACCTGCCACTATTACAACTACACCTGCATCTGATAAAACTACACCTGCCCCTGATACAACTACACCTGCCCCTGATACAGCTGCACCTGCCCCTACTACAACTACACCTGCATCTGATACAACTACACCTGCCCTTACTACAACTACACCTGCATCTGATACAACTACACCTGCCCTTACTACAACTACATCTGCCCCTGATACAACTACACCTGCCCCGATACAACTACACCTGCCCTTACTACAACTACACCTGCCCCTGATACAACTACACCTGCCCTTACTACAACTACACCTGCCCCTGATACAACTACACCTGCCACTATTACAACTACACCTGCATCTGATAAAACTACACCTGCCCCTGATACATCTACACCTGCCCTTACTACAACTACACCTGCCCCTGATACAACTGCATCTGCCCCTACTACAACTACACCTGCCCCTGATACAACTACATCTGCCCCTGATACAGCTGCACCTGCCGCTACTACAACTACACCTGCCCGTGATACAACTACACCTGCCCCTGATACATCTACACCTGCCCTTACTACAACTACACCTGCCCCTGATACAACTGCATCTGCCCCTACTACAACTACACCTGCCCCTGATACAACTACATCTGCCCCTGATACAGCTGCACCTGCCCCTACTACAACTACACCTGCCCCTGATACATCTACACCTGCCCTTACTACAACTACACCTGCCCCTACTACAACTACACCTGCCCCTGATACAACTACACCTGCCCCTACTACAACTACACCCGCCCCTGATACAACTGCATCTGCCCCTACTACAACTACACCTGCACCTGATACAACTTCCCCAGCAATAACAACCACAGCTCCACCAACAACAACAACAGGTGAGACCTTCGCCCACACTACTTCAGTGCTCTTGACTTTGGGATAGCACTAAAATATTATACTTATTTACTGACTTAAAAATATAGTATTTTATTATCAAACATATTTTAATATTTATTTTGTTTAATTCACATGTTTGAGTGAATATGTGTCTTCTGAAGTAGTAGTCTTTATGTTTTTTGAAAGTTAACACATTTCCATCCACTCATCTCACTGTTCAAGTTGGTATTTTACAGCTTCTAGTATGTGACATCGTTCACATCTCAGCTGTTTGCTCTTATAGTTTTTGTTAACCTTTAATTAAAATAAGCTGAAAATATATGTATTGACAATATAACTAGCTTTTCTCTGAGCACTGATGGTGTAACTGATACAATATTGGGCTTGAAACTCTCAAAGACCAGGGTGGCTGACACAAGTAAAACTAGATTTGGTGAGATGAGAAACCAACTTGAAACCACCAACTCGACAGTTCAGTATTTTCTGATAAGATACACCAAAAGCCTTTGAAACTAAGGATCACTGATTCAAGTCCAGCTCCTTTTAAAATTGTAACTGTGCTTCATCTATCGTACTTGTCTTGGTCTTCAGAATCAGAATCTCTAATTAATGACCACACACAAACATTTGGTTTTGGTGGAATTTGATTTGGATACATCATTGAAGAGGAAACATGCTCATTTATGTCAACAAAGCATAAACAGATTATTTTGGCTGTCCTCTTGTGGCCATGTTAGCTTGTAGCAGAGTGGCAACACACACAAATTGAAACTGCAGCTGTGTGTTTAAAATCCACACTTTGATTCACACGTGTCTTTCTGTAGTTCACCACCACTGACCTGTCAGGGGCAGATCCTGCGAAGCTCTTTAACTCACCTGTGTGAGTTAAAGAGCTGAGTGGAGCTGAGGCCCTTGGGAACCTGCTAGTCGTCACAGAACCATTCTCTCACACTGGAGTCAGGTGAGCATCATCTGCAACTGGAAACACTGAACCATCTCTGCGCCACAGTCAAATATACTGTACCATTGTTCCACAGTTATTCCACTGCTATTAACTCATACAATATTCATATGGAGAAGCCGATGATGTCACCAGGCCAGATCTGTGGAGAGGGAATGCTCGCTCACGTAGATGAATGTTTTTCTCTGGTAATAAAAATACCTAAAGAAAATTAAAATGTATATGTTTAATGCCATATTGTGGAACATTCCAGTGCATCTTACCTATTGATTAGTTGTTCTACTTTACCTACAGTAGCTGCTTCTGTTGTCATTGCCTCTGAATCCTTATTTTCAGGATAAAGTGTTCACATTGTGTTTTAGGGTGTCGTTGTTTGATGGCTCAACGTGCTCATTCACAAAGGGCCTGATTATGAAAACTCTAAAACAGTAGTGAGCAGTGCCCCCATGTCTAACAGAAGGTCAGAAATAGAGACACAGAACAATGAAAACATAGTCCATGTATCTCAGCAATAACGCACTAATAATTCTTTGTATATTTTTCATTTCAGACATTACGCAACAAGGATTTCAATAGAAAAAGACTGTGCCTGACTTGGTGAATGCTGGTGGAACCTCACACAATTTACAGTTTAACTACCTCCTCTATAACACAGACGAGAGAGCAACACAGGACCTCAGTCTGCTGTTACATCTCCACCTAGAAGCCAAGGGCCAATCTTTTGACGACAGTGAGGTATAAATCAGAGCCAGAGAAAAGAACTGGGGAGTTAAAGAGGACATTTTGAATGACTGAGCTTTATTATTTTATTGTTTCACATGTTACGATGTGTTTTGAACTTAAGATGAACAAAAGCTTTTCCTTGTTTTTTTCAAAGATCAATAAATATTCAGATCCTTTTACCTGATGCAGATCTAAATGTCATTATTGTAGAACAGAACCTGTTCTTAGTCTAACTTTATTTATTTATTTATTTATTAAGGACAACAGAATATAACATTAAAATATACAACACTCAATATTTAACAATTACAATAATCAGCATAAACCAAAAGACATAAAGACATAAAACATAAAGCAACACCCACAACACCCCACAACAAATACAAAACAACAAAAACAAAAAACCCCATTTCCCCCCGACCACACAAACTAACACAAATTTGAATAAATAACCATATTACCAAATAATAGTAATGTGGTAGTGCAACATAAACACAGCACTGGGCTCACCTTACATTGACACACTGTGGCCAGTTCACAACTGAAATTTCTTTTCTCTCTTTTTCTTACTTTTTTCCCCCTTTCCCATAAAAAAAAAAAAAAAAAAAAAAATTAAAAAAATATAATATTATTTTCACCATCATCATTTTTTGTCATTCATTACAAACCCAAATCATAATTTTAAATGCTTTTTTTTTTGCCCATTTTTAAATACATTTTTAGTCCCTATACTTAAACAAATATTATTTTCACTATTTTCTTTCATCATCTTTCACCATCTGTCACAATCTCAAAGCATAATTTATTTTTTATTTTATTTTATATGT
>NW_026571299.1:22591104-22817680 GCF_026225935.1 Boleophthalmus pectinirostris | reverse complement strand
AAAATAATTTGGTCACAAAATCCGACAGTTTGATGACCTGTGCGTATTCTTTTTACTGATCCCTGTGCGTAATCTGCGCGGAGCGTGTTAGCATTAGCATTAGCGCTAGCAGCGTCCCTCAGTTGCTAGGCGACAGGGGAGCGGCTCCGAGGTCTAGACCTAATAGATCCATGGTCTAGACCTGTTCCATTTCCAACGGCAAGGTATTTTAATAGATCCATGATTGAGCCACGCTGCGTACGGCACACCGCGAGGGACAAAATACATGCGCTTTCTCCATTGGGATATACGCGCGCGCCATCTGTAGGACGGGAGGGAAAGGAAACCTTCAAAAGCTGTAACATATAATATATACTATATATATATGACATATTATGTCATACATGTCATACGTTTTGTCTTTTTTGTGTTCGATGTTAAGTGGAGGTGAGTAAAGTCATGCTGGAGCATTGTGAAAGTGTTTTGGAGCAGAGAGAATCTAGTATTAAGACAAGTACTGTGCGCATAAAGGATATAGTGTCACTGTGTATAAATGTACATGACATTGTTCTGTGACTTGTGTGATATTGTTAACATAGATATTCAACAGGATGGAGCAAGAATAGATCCTGGGGCAAACCTTTAAGGAGAGGTAGAGATTTTGAGAGGAGGCGCTTCACTCTCACTGACTGTACGTACCCAGAGGCTCAAGTGTTTTCTAAAAACAGTAGCACAGAATCCTAGCAGCCCTCATCTGTAGTTTATTCAGTCTCTGTCTACAGACTGGAGTTTTCCCACAGGACTGGAGTCTACTGTGGTCATCCCTTTATTTAAAACGACTTCCCACAGCTCCAGTTCACTGCCTCATCTTTAAATATTGATTCATTTTAGCACTCAGCAAAAACCTCTAGATCCCACTTGGACAGGAAGCAGTGATGCTGACGTTGTACAATATGTCAATAAATCATATGTCAAATAAAAGTTTGAATATGTCAGATGTTACAACATCTGTTGCTGCAGACGCACTTTTCCTTTGAATCACTGAAGAAACGGTTAGTGCAAATGTCACACGCAGACTTCTCAAAAACAAGACAGTTGAGCCATAAAACCTTGTCACCAAATAAAACAGATGTTTTTTTGTGTGTTCTTAACTATTTGGACAAAATATAAATGTTATGGACTATGTCCTGCTGTCCTGTGCATCCAGATCCACCCACCAGAGGATGAGCTGCCCCTGATCAGCCTGTGATCAGCTGGAGATAAAAGCCTGGAGCCTCCAGACCAGCGCCCAGCGGCTCCTCCACTGCACTGACCTTAACTCACCTTGGTTTATTTTTGTATTAACCACTGATTTGAATTGTACACATCAAGAGAGTTCTGTGACAGACAGGAGAGCCTCAGAGAGCTGTGGTGTTTGTCATGCATGTGCTGTGTAAATGCACCTTGGCCAAAAGTGTTTGGAACCTTAGTTGACCTTGACCAGTTTATTTATTTATTGTAATTATTATTATTTATTGTTGTATTAACCAGTTATTTGAATTGTACAACACTTTTCAGTATCTTTTTGTATTTCTGCTGTTTTTGTTCTATGTTCGGTTTCTAACATCTCTCCGGTTACTGTGCGTCTCCCCTGCACCATGGGACATATCTCTGCAGTTACTGCCTTTTTCCTTTGGGGGCAGTATAGATTACACATGTTTTGACAGGGAAAAAAGTCAAAGTAACTTGGGAGAGTAAGTGTAATCTAATTACTCACTTTTCTATTGTAACTAGTTACTAAAGCAGCTTGATTACAGTAATCCCTTACTTTGTAGTTACTGTCATAAAAAGTCAGTTGTGAAGTACATTGTGTGGAACAGGTTCTAGGTTTGTGTGGTTTCTCACCAACACCTTGCCTCTGAACTGTTACAGAAGTGGAATGTCGTCTTCATTTCAGTCTTGTTAAACTCCTGGAGGAAACATTTCTGTATAAAGCTACAATAGATTCTATTTCTGTAACAATAATTCACACTGGATTTTTTCAGTGTTTCAGTTTTGTATCAGCCTGAAATCATGTGCAAATCATGACACACACACAACAGCTCTTTAAAGATGTATTTGTCTTATCTGTGATGAAAATGGCTTCTATCCAAATGTGATTATTTTGTGTTTAAACTCCCAGGGGACAGAGTGCAGGTAACAGGTGTCCACGTTCCCACTGACATAAGCAGTGTGGACAGTCCTGTTTGTCACATGAGACCTCAGTCTATCATAAAAAATCAACACAATCTTTACATTCTCAGAAAAAAATAAAAAATGCCAGTTTATTCTAAAATGCTAAATTTACTTGTATCTCTTTGGTTTATTTCATTTTTGGGCAGTGTTTTGATTCTTAAGCCTGTAAGTAGTGGAAGTTGTGAGCATGCTCAGTAGACACAGGTCCACCCACACTACTATAAAATGCAGTAGAATTAAAATACTCTGTCTCACTTTTACTCCACTGGGACACAATCATGAAGTTCATCCTTGCTCTGGTATTTTGGGTGGCTCTCTTCAGTCAGGGCTACACCAGTAAGTCTCTTATTATATTGATTTAATGCAAAAAGAATCATGTTTTTTTAATATTATAGTTTAAATAGAAATGCTCTGACTTCACATATTCCATTGAAAAGTCAGTTCATGGGTTTTCTTCTTCTCCTTCTCTTTTTCTTATATGATTTTTATGACTTTTCGTATTTAAAAAAATCTAATATTTCTTTTTTAAATTGTTGATTGCTACAGCTACAGTCATAATTTTTCATAATTCTGAAATATATATATAGATATAAGTAGTTTTAATTGCTGCTTTAAGATGCCATTCACAACATTATAGGCTAATATTATAAAATGCAGAATGGAGATTTTGATTTTTAAATATAATTTCATGTAATTAAAAAAGAGGTTACAATGAATGATTTGTCCATTTCTTGTGTAGTTATTTCTGTTTGATGTAGTGTGATTGAAATAAATGGAAAACGTCAGTTAGACACTCCTTATTCTAATAATTTCTCTATCCAGGGCAGGACCGAGGCATGACCCGACCTGTAAAGCAAAACATGCGTTTTCAGACATGTATTTATATCCATTTGCTGTTATTGTATTGTCACTTGATTTGTTATAAAAATGTTTTTCTTGATGATGTAACATGTGAGAAAACCTGGTGACGGAAGTTCAGTTGGTAAGAGCGTTTGTTCACTAATCAGACATTCCAGCTTCCCACAGATGAATGATTTTGTTGTGTCCTTGGCCAAGACACTGGTGTTTACATGATCACTATTTAGACTCAATAGGTAACTTGTTGATGCTGTTAAAATAAATTCAAGAACTAACCTAATAACTAATATTGAATGTTTACACAGTAATGACCGGTTTATTAATAATAGTTAATAGGACGCATATAAAACTATGGACATGTGATTAACAATAACATCACACTAATAATTACAAAAAAATAAAATAAAAATCACTTTAGATTATTTCAGAGTTCTCACTCTTTCACTGACAAAATTTCAACACTTTTCCATAACTTTTTCATGAGCTAAAGTGAATTTTCCATCTACATGTGTAGAACTGATCAGACTTTTAGGGCTAAATATGAAATGTTAACTTATGGTTTTGGATTATAGTTTTTTGAACATTCAAAATCCTGTCAGTGCATTTATTGTCGCCTCTTTTTTTAAAAAAAGGTGCAGACGTTCACAAATAATCAGAAGAGCCTCATGAGAACTTAACAGAAAACTGGAGTTGTGTGAAAGAGATAATAAAATTACATGATTTTTTCCAAAACTTTCATTGAATTTACAAAATTTCATGACTTTTCCAGGTCTGGAAAATTACATTTTAAATTTTCATGACTTTTCCAGGATTTCCATGACCTTAGGAACCCTGTTATTTGTACAGACAGAGAAGGCATTGGACTTGTGCCAGTGTTTGTTTAATGTGGATAGGTCCTGTATGACAGAGATATGAGCCATAAACCAGATCAACAAATCTGCATCTACAGTTACACAGCAAACTCCACCTGACGAGCCCGTCTCTGTCCACAGGAGGCTGGAATATGAGACAGAGAGAGTAACTTTATTTATTTTATACATTTCACCAGGAGTTGCTGCTGACAGAGAGTGTTTGGTGGAGCAGAGAGGCCGTTGGTGTAGATCAGCAGCCTCCTCTCCCTCAGATTGCCTTGAGGCAGCTGTGTGACTGTGCTGTTGTTGTCGCAGATTCCCTGGACTCCTGCGTGGGGCGCTGTGACTATGGCACAGACAGTGACTTCACCTGTCAGTGTAACACGGCATGTGAGAGGTTTGGAGAGACTGCTGCTTCGACTACAGTCAAATCTGTAAATGTAAGACTCTCGTTCAGAGTTCATGTTTGAATGTGTAAAACTGGGTTCATCAGCACATTATACAGACCCAGCACTGAGTGCACAAGAGGACAGGTGGCTTTTTCCAACTTTCTATTTGATCTTCTAACTTTTTGTTTAAGTCAATTTTGTTAAGTCCTGTGATTTTGGGCTAGAGCAGACCTGGCTATTGTCCAGCTCTCAGGTCACATATGGACCTTTGTTTGACTCTGACCGGTCTGTTTAAGCTCATTTGGAATTATAAAATAAATGATAAATAATAATATTTTATCATTTTCCCTCATGCATGGACTAAAGCTGCATTGTTTTTATTTTAGAGGTGACATTTTTTTGTAAGACAACCTCACTTTTTCATTGCTTAGTCATGACATAAGCTCTTCCCAGTGTGATCAGCTCATAAGAACAATGCAATTTACTGCTTTTTATAAAATAAATAAATAAAAATACAGTTCATATGATGCAGAATTAAGTGAAGCATTTTGGCCTCCACAATATTTTGTTTCTCATGTGGTCCCATGGAAAAAAATATTTGCCCGCCCCTGACCTCGACAAAGATTTGTTGAACTGAATTCAAAATGAAACGATCTATAAGAAACAGGGGGCAACACTTGTGCTGCTGTTGTGTGTTCACACACATTGCCGTGTATTAAAGTGTGTGTGTGTGTGTGTGTGTGTGAGTGAGGACTGGTTGTAATTGCAGATGGTGATGCATTGCCTCTGTCAGTCTGCCCCAGGGCAGCTATGGCTACAGTAGTCACTTTGCATTACCAAGTGTCGAATAAAGGAAAAACTGCAATGTGAACCACTTTGAATGTCCTGAAAGCTTGAATGTTGTTCTGTTTTACTGCTGTGACATCCTTGTTATATTTCAGAGTGCTGCTGGTGCACTGTTTGAAGATTCTATTCAAATTCTATTCTTAGTACTGGTTGTAGTACCAGCAGTGATCATTTTAGAGCAGCATTTAACAGCAGCACAGTACAGTGACAGTTAGTAGTAGTATAGTGTTAGTAGTAAGTGTTAATCACTCTAAATATTTGACAGCCACAGAGCTGTATGTGACTGTGTGGACCTGACATGAGTGTGTTTCTCTGCAGCCTCGTTCTCCTGTAAGAGTCGCTGTGGTGAAGCCTACAACTCTCAGAATGAATGTCACTGTAACTCCAAGTGCAGCCAGTACGACAACTGCTGCTCCGACTACAATGATGTGTGTAAGTCACTAAACACACACACATACACACATACACACATACACACAACTGCTGCTCCAACTACAAAGATGTATGTAAGTTACTATGCGCACACACACACAAACCTGCTGCACCAACAACAATGATGTGTGTAAGTCACTACACACACACACGCACACATACACGCACACGCACACACACACACACACACACACACACACACACACACACACACACACACACACACACACACACACACACACACACACACACACACACACATACACACATAAAGGTAGAGTAGCAGAACATTTTACTCAGTAGTGATCCAAAAAATTACTTAACTAGAAATGAAAAAGTATCAGGGAAAACTATTACTCATGTAAGAGTAACATAAAGAATAACTGTAAGGAATTAACATCTGATTTATAATTTGAAGTGAATGTAAAGGGAAGACAAAACATGAAATAAGTCACAAAATCTGGTATTTTCAAAGGACAGACACAAAACTAAGTCATACCTGAAGGAGAAGAAACACAAATATTCAAATCATTTCAAATTGCTGTTGAGGAAAACAACCTTTTTCTCTCATGTTGGTTAGTTTCTGCTTAGATTAAAAACAAACAAACACTTGAAACAGAAATAAAGTTCAGATAATTTACTTATTCCAGTATTAGAAAGTCGTACTTGTACAATGAGTCTGTGCTGACATTCCCATGCACAGACTCAGTGTTTCACGCCGATACAATGATTTTATACACAAACTGTCGTGCGAGGCTTCCGTAGTTTAGACTCAGCGCCTCTTCTTTAGTTAGGTCTCTTGGCACTTTGCACAGTCCAATCACACTCTAGCCAGGGTATTATCTGGCTAACAAGTCATGACATCATCCCTATCAGTAGTTCTTGTCCTAATTAGTTAGTTTGCTATTAGATAGATTGGAATATCCTGCATTTGTCTTGACATAAATCTACGAGTCTTACAGCTCGATACAATCATGAACTATAGAGGTGATTATACAAAACAGCTAAGCCTAGTTATTTATCCTAACATTGCCACCATAAAGCTTTAACTTTACACTTCTAAAAATATTACTTAACTAGGAATAAAAGTATGCAGCTAGAAAAGTACAACTCACGCCTGCACACACACATAGTACTGTACTATACCATCATTTCAAACTTGATTTCAGTACCAAGAAATAGATTCAGTACTTTGATACTGATTCCAATACCACAATGATATTAAAACACACTCTTTCTTTAGACAATAGAATGTGATTTTCAGTATTAAATGATAGTAATTTTTTTTCTATTCCATGTGTTTTATATGTGTGTAATGGTCAGTGGTGCAGTAGGTTCATGTTGGTCCATGTGTGTACTAGTCTATGTGCTCTGACACTTGTTCTGATCCAGCTCAAGATCCTTCTGAAGATATTCAGAAAAGGTGCTGTTCTGTTCTGTTCTGTCAATGGGACTTATTTAGTATCAGTACCTGTCTAGTTTCAGTATTATTTTTAGTATGTATCAGTAACAGATTTTTGATACTTTTAACAACATTAACACACATTAACAGTATCACACCTGTCAGATTCTCATGCGCGGCAGTGTTCTTATCGCACCTGCACAAATTCACAAAGAGGAACAGAAAGGAGACACGTGAAGCTATTTTTATTATTCTGTGTAAAACCAATAGACACAGGTGCACCGAGAAATATACAGGATTTCACAATGAGGAGAAATTAAGACCTTTGCCATAGCATCAGTTTAAAACAAAATGTCATATTTTCTGAATGGGAAAAAGTCCTCAAAGCAGGAATAAGAGGAAACTGCAGCCCCTCAAGAGTCCACACTGAGTCTAAGGAAAATGTAGGAAATGTAGGAATGAATAATAGATTTGGTTTATTGAAACTCATCCTTGAGTTCATTTTGGCTGCTCTAAACACTTCTTCTGTCATTTGAGTTGTTCTCTCAAACAAAAACA
Organism: Boleophthalmus pectinirostris; assembly: GCF_026225935.1. Lineage (NCBI taxonomy): Eukaryota > Metazoa > Chordata > Actinopteri > Gobiiformes > Gobiidae > Boleophthalmus > Boleophthalmus pectinirostris. The sequence goes on along the minus strand of NW_026571299.1, from coordinate 22,810,151 downwards.
CTCCAAAATCACCACATTCCACCTTGTGATGTCATGTGGTATTACAAGAAGTGCTCCACTCTGTTTTTAAACTCCATACACCTGCACTAGAATCATCTGGATCATTTCAGCCCTGGAATTGCCAATCAGCGAACTAAAGGTAAAAGGAGCTGAACTTGAAAACTACCACTACATGACATCACAAGGTGGAACAGAGTATTTTGAGCTTTGAGGTGGAACAATAGTTTAATATGTGTTTCTTGTACAGGTGGTGTAATAGTTTAAAGTGTGTGTCTCTCACAGGTGGTTTAATAGTTTAAAGTGTGTGTCTCTCACAGGTGGTTTAATAGTTTAAAGTGTGTGTCTCTCACAGGTGGAGCATCGGGCAGTTCTGTCACTGACGCTGAAATTAAGTCTGTGTCTGAGGCTCTTTATGCTCTGGACTCAAACAAAGCGTCAGGATCTCAGCTCATCATCGACCCTCAAACCCTGATCTCCAACTCCCAGACGGGCGCTCAGACCGACTACTCCTCCAAACCGTGAGACACAAACACACTGTGGTTTAAAGGAGCTGTGCTCTTACTTTTTAAAAGATTTTACAATCACAACTGAGACTGTGTGTCCAGATCCTTCACCTGCAGATAGAGACACATCCAAGTGTGTCTCATTCTCAGTGTAAAGACAGACCAGGCTTCATGTGAAGCTCAGAACCTCCAGAATTCCCTCCTTGAGCTGCAGAAGCTGCACTAGCACTGACTCATCACTGGTGCAGGTGCTGGGGTTTAGGGAGAGACCATTCAGATCAGAGAGAAGCATTTTAGGTTTAAACACACTGGATTTCAGCTTTGAAACTGAGAGAGTCATGTCATTCTGCTTTTTGATTGAATAACCGTCTTGAACCATCTTGTCCATCCAGTGTTTTTGTAATGAAGGATAAATCAGTGTTACATGTGTTATAAGTCAAAATTGTATTTAATGTGAACATGTTTCCTTGTATTTTAGGGGCACAGTTGACACAGATCTGTTTATTGAATTTAAAATCTAAATCCTGCACAATTTTTACAACATGGGGCTGGAGGACAGGAGGTCAGAATAACATTTTAAGTGTGTCCTGTTTGAAGAAAAACATTGTAATCTGTTGTCTTTATTTATTGTCCTCTTTTTGGTAACACTGGATTGGCCTTTTTTCAAACACTCATCCATTGCCCATTTGAATCTAAACGTATGTTATGTTTAACCCACATCGTGTTCTGCTTTACTTGGATTTTTGACATTTATTCAGAGAAATATTTACTTGTCAATTACACAATGACCCAAAATGAGTCTAATAATGTTTATAGTTTCATAAATGTGTTTATCTTCTAGTCTGTTCCGTTACCTGGACGAGGGCGCTCTCTTCTCCAGACCCACTTACGCCGCCCTGCTGGCCGTGTTGGATAACTACAGGAGGATGACGGGGCAGACGGAGAGCTTCACCCAGCAGCAGCTTCAGGAGCAGGATCGCTTTGTGAGAGAGACCATGTCCAACACCGCAGTGGGCAGGGAGCTCTTCAGTTTCCTCCGCAGTAAAGGTAACAAATTTTAAAATACATTTCAATTTATTCTAATTCAGACTTGGTTTGTGGTCAGTATTTATCATAGTTTTGAGTGACAGTTTGTGGAAAAACTTGGGAATTAAAGTGCAGAAGCAGTAAATCTGAATTCCTCTGCCGAAGTCATCAACCCTGAAAACTTCATCCAGAATGTACTGACAGTTTAGACAGACAAATTATAGTAAAGCATTGACTAGTCGTATGGTGTGTGGAACAAACGACTTCCAGAGTGTGAGCAGGATGGGAACAACAGCCTGTCCCCAAAGGTGCTCTCCTGTCCGGTGATGGTGCTGTGGGTTCTCTTAGATGGACTGGAGCTTGTTTAGGCCTCTCTTCTCCTTCGTCAAGCTCTGCTCCACTACAGATCCTGCCTTCCTCAGCAGCTTATCCAACTGCACGTCGTCCTTGTCCCTCAGGCTTCCTCCCCAGCAGATCAGAGTGTTGAAGAGGACACTGCAGATGAGTGTCTAGTAGAAGATCAGCAGGAGCTTCTGGCAGATGTTAAAGGACTTCAGCCTCCTGAGAAAGTACAGCCTGCTCTGTCTCTTTCTGTAGAGCAGGTCTGTGCTTTCAGATGAGCCAGTCTGTGGTGGAGGTGTGCACAAACAGAGCATTTTTATCACAGTTTAGACACTTTTTTGTAAAGATTTTGCCATTTATTTTTATTAGTCTGTTGTGGCTTTATGGTTTGGCAGTGTGATTATTATAGGTAACAGAACTGGTAACACCTGCATGTATGTCATTTAACCCTCTCAGGCCCAAATTAAATTTTAGTAACAGGAAAAAATCTGATATTTGGGGAAAATGATCATATGGGGTAGTAATATACAATCCTGACTTTTTTTGAGAGAGACCTTCACATCCAATGTGTTCTGAGATATTGCAGATTTGCAGCATTGGTCCCATGTGGTAAATTAACACTGAAGACTGAAAATGATATGAACACTAACTTTATGTGTTCACCACTTTTCATAACAATGAAAACATAAAGCACAGTGTAACAGCTTTACAGTGGCAGAACAACATCACTTTTTCGTGTGGTGCTCCAAGAAACAATTTTTATCCTAAGTACTTTGCACTTCTGGCAGGCCGTTCGTGTGTAGCCATTCTTGCACAGTCTGCATCGTTCACGTTTATCAGCATGGATGGGAAAAAAGGCTCCTGAATAAAAAAAGCTAATAAAATATGGATTTGGAGTACGTAGGTAATTAGCATTTAGCTGTTGCAAATCTGCAACGCCTGCCTGGAGAGGGATAATAAGTAAAAAACAAAAACTAATATTTATTAATGTTTTTAGTAAAATCTGAAATATAATCATGTAAGTTTTTGTGAAAAAGTACTCTGCTGTAGCTGCTGACAAAAAGGACTACATATAATGTGAACCATGATTACTAATACTGAAAACTGTACTCCCTGGTTGGAATCATGACATCCTTCTGTGAATTCCATAACTGTTATCTAACAACCATATTGTACAATTCAGGCCAAAATGCCTTTAATATGTACAGAGGTTATGATTTGACAAATATAATATAAGAAATATAAGAAAACACTTGTGTACTTGTGTAAATTGTGCCAAACATTTGCAAAGTAAAACAAAAATAAAGCATTTACTAACATTTTTTGTAAAATATCATCATGTTGCAGTTGTTGTGAAAAAGTCGTCTAACCTGTCATAGGTGTTGACTAAAAGAACTATACAGTACACATGTGTGAACCAGGATTATTACTACTGAACCAGATTAGACCAAGTGCATCAACAATAGACTATTTATTAGCTTTAAAAAAAAGTTCAACTCTTAACCTTGCCCATATAATTTCTGTTCATTTTGGTGGGTTAAAGATAGAGATGATGTTATGAAACATTTCAATGTCATGATATTTTTCTGGGAGGTGTGATGTTAAAATCTCTGTCCTTGTGTTTTTCAGGCATCTACTCTTCAGAGGAGGAGTTCATTGAGGACCTGAAGAAAATGTGGTTTGGACTTTACTCTCGCAGCAGCGGAGCCATGGACTCCAGCGGCTTCGAGCACATCTTTGCGGGTTTGGACACAACACTCAAACATACACACATATACACATAAATGCACACATACACACACATACACACACACACAATCACACATACACACATACATATACACATACATACCACTGTGGCAATTTAAAGGGACAGTTCGGAATTTTGGACATATGGCCTCATTTCCTAGTGATCCAGAGTGTTGGAGACGTGTGGAGACACTTTTGATAGAATAATGTTTGAAATCAAACTAATCCTTGTATCACTTGTAACATGTGAATCGTCACATGTTGAGGGACTCTTTTCTCAGCAGCAGCAGAATTTTACTTTACCAGTAAGATAGGTGCTCGGTGATATCAGTCTGCCTCTCCAAACTTTCTATCAGGAAGTACAACTCACTGCTGCTGCTCAGACATAAATCCTTCAAATGCAAGGTTGGTTTTACTTCTACAATTATTCTATCAACACAGACATTCACATGGACAGTCTGGTGTAACAATAGATTTGTTTTGGGTGTTTTGTGGAGTGGGTAAGACTGTTTTTAGTGGCAGGATAACTATGGCCATTGACATGCACTAGTCTAGCACCAGCGACCTCTGCAAATACAAGGACTGAATGGAATATTTAAAAAAGTGTCTCCACACGTCTCCAACACTCTGGATCACTAGGGCCCCGTCCACACTAGTATGTATTTGAGTCGTTTTCGTTGTGGATGCAGTGTTCGTCCACAATAATAAGAATGAAAACGGCTCCAGAGACGGAACGATCTGGTGTCGCCAGCTCCAACGAATTCATCTGAGTACGGATCTGATCTGGCACTGTGTGGACGCCTGAAAACACTGATACTCTGATGTGGGTCTCTGAAAAGTTTAACATGAACCATCTCACACGCAATAGAAGAACAGAACAGACTCACCATCAGCAGAACACCCCTCTGTCACAGAAAGAACACTCATATTCCACTGAGTCGTGTCCTTTAGTCCAACAGTAGCTGAACCGCATCAGCAGTACAATAGTGAGCTGTTTTTTTTTTTTAAACTCTTAGTTTATGCAAATGAGCCATGTGGTTTTAAGTTTCATTTCTGTAAAACGTAAACAAATATGTTCAAAGATGTGTGGATAGGGAAGACTGACGGACACAGAAACGAGTCAGTCCTCACTCTCTGAGAGCCTCCACGCTCATCTTAAAATCCAGTGTTATGCTAAGTAACAACTGAACCTTGTTGTCAGTCCACGAAAAGACAGTTTTTACACTCGCCATCTCCCTCGGCTCAAAATCAGCTGCTGCAACTTCAGACTTCCTTGTTTTTACTGCTCACGTGACGTCAGAACGCTTTGATTGCGGACAGAAGCGACGTGTCTGGACGCAGATCGTTTCTGATACGGTGATACGCCGATTCGTATTAGTGTAAACAGGGTCTAGGAAATTAGGTTCTATGTCCAAAATTCCAGACTGTGATGGTTAATTTTTGAAGAACAGTGCAGCTTTGTAACCCTCAGTCCACCTCAGTGCAGATCATAATATGTTATAACACTGTACTGAATGAAAAATGCTGTGAAGCTCTTTGGATTTCCGCGCTGTGGAAATGCTTTGTATTAGTGTGATCTATTTGTACAAGTTCTTACAGTGATGCGTGTGTGTGTTTCAGGTGAAGTGAAAGGAGGAAAAGTGTCTGGTTTTCATAACTTGGATCCAGTTTTACCTCCTGGAGAAAAGAGGACAGCTCAACTATTACAGTCACAGCTTCGACGGGCCGGTCAGTGCTCCATGTGTTATTGTTTTATATGTAGGGCTACGTGTCTCCACAGATCTGACATGTACACAGGACATCGAGCTGATTTATCTGAGTTGGTAGTGTTTGTCTTTAATATAGTTTATTGTCTCCATGGAAACAGGTAAATTTAAAGGGTTATGTATTGCACTATTTTCTTTCTTTACTTTATTTATTATTCACAAACCCAAGGAGGTCAGACTTCACATTCAACCAAACATCACCTACACACCCACACCCACTCATACTTAATACACATCCATAATGAAATAATAATAGTAATAATAATAATAATAATAGAAAAACAACAAGAAAAAACTACAAAAAAGAACATAAAAAACAAATAAAAAATAAAACTAAGTATAAGCAACTCAAACAAAAGGGCTCATACCATCTTAAAATACAGAACACAAAAAGTAAACAGTAACAATAATGATGATTTTTATTATTATAGCTCTAACACCAGTGAGCAAATATTCCATTTCCTTTTATGCACCAATAATTTCTTATTCTCCATAGTTAGATTGTACTGATTGTGAATTCTGTTTTTAAAATATTCTAGACATACTTGTTGAAGATTTAAAAATACAAATCTTTCCTAGCAAGATAACTGTATTCAGAAAAGGTGTGAATTTCCCCTGAAAAACACACAACATGATGTTTCTGGGGGAAACTTCAAAATAAATTCCCATTGACTGAACTCAAGATCAAACAGAAAGCCAAAACTTGGCAACATAAGGACAGAAAGAAAACAGGTGATACAGGTCTTCCTTTTTTTTTTACATTTAAAAGGTGATTTTTTTATACAGAATTTTTAACAATTTGAAAATTTACACTTAACATTTCAGCATCTGAATTTAAAAATAAAAATAATTCAAACATGTTATTTTTTCAGAGCTAAAAAAAAAATCAAAATGAGAAATTCAACAACATTTAAAATTCAAAATATGATGGAACGAATTACAGATCCCATTTACTAACCACCATACTGAACAGTACAGGCCAAAACTCCTTTAATCTGCACAGAGGCTATGATTTAACAAATAAAAATATAAGAAAACACTTTTATTTTGTTGTAATAAAGTTTAAATTATCAGAAAAAAGTAATTCTTTTGTGTAAATTGTGCCAAACATTTGAACAGAACTAATATGGAATAGAACTCTCTACTTCCTATCATTTGTAACATATATATTTTTTCAGTTTTTCTTCACAAATTGCTTCTTGATTGGTGTAAAACTAAAGTTTATATTTAAAATCGCAGGTATTATCTCACCAATTTAAGTCAAAATGAAAGAATCATAAAATTATTCTCATTTTAAGTCCTATTTTTTTTCTAATTTCAACACATATCCCGTCTCTCTGCTCACAGTGGCTTTCGTACCCGGACGTGCTGGGCATGCAGTTTAACTGGAATGGCTACTATAAACAGGTGGGCTCTGCTATCATCGGCTGCAGTCCTGAGTTTGACTTCGCCCTCTACAGTCTCTGCTACATCACACGTCCTGGGAAAATGTGAGTGCACCATACACACTTATCTAGATTTACCACATTTTTTGGACTATAAGTCGTATAAGTTTTTTTGGAGAAAATTATTTTATAAAATCAGTGACCAGGCACTGACATTTCATGTTGAAAGTCAAGTTCTAGTAATAACAATAGAACAGAGAACAACAGCTTAATAGGTGTCTGGTATGTTAAAGCAGCATGAACAGTTCTTCAGATAACTAGAGCATAAACAACAGAGCATAAGTTCACCAAACTCTCCATCTCACTCCAAAATCACTAAATCCACTGAATTCTTCATCCTCTGTGTCACTTCTGAGCAACTTAGAGCAACTTCAGTTGTCACTGAAGTCCAGACTTTGTCGACCCATTCACTGACTTCCAGGAAAGTTTCATGGTGCATCCTCCTGGTTGCCATGAAGCTGTGTTCTCCATCCCCACTTTTCCCCAGTTTCTCGCTCACTCCAAACTTTCTTTCTGCTGCTCAATTATTGTTTTCTGCTGTATATTTCACTATTTGCAGCAGGACAGCATTTTTTTTTTTTTTCCTACAGGAGACGTGTGCAGAAAACTGATACACAAGCCTAGAGTGCCCTCTTGTGGCTGTCATTGTGAAAATTTTAATATATAAGTTGCACCAGAGTATAAGTCACAGGAAACACCCAAACCATGAAAAAAAGTGTGACTTATAGTCTGAAAAATATGGTAAATAAATAACAGCACAACATTTGATAGGTCTTATAAAGCTGATTTTTGTCATAATCTGGTGAGTTTGAGGGTCTAGTACTGATAAAAAGTGATCAATAAGCTTCAGTATGTGTGGATTTTATTTTAATAATATAAATATAGTATTTCTCAAGAGAGTACCATGTAATCAATATGGAAAACTGTATCCCATTTTGAGTATCCTGGTGATGTGAATGTCCATGTAGACACAGTAACCTGATTTTAGTCTCCTGGATATGCCAGTAGCCCGGAGAAACCAGGATACTCTTACAATACTCAGTTTTTCTGATAGTTTCCACAGTATTCTGATTTCTCACCATGGAGCAGAGTCCTGCACCGGGTCAGGTACCCCCGAGAAATAGTCGCTGAAAACGAGCGGGTTTTAATGTTCTGGAATTTTATAGTAGTAATTACACACAGTTGGGTCAGGACTAAATCAGGACGAAACCAGGAACTACACCAGGACTAATCATGGACTTAAGAGAGAGAGAGCGAACCCCAAGCCCGTGGAGCAGAGTGTTCGCAAAGCGCGATCGGGCTAAGGTGTGCGGCGCGAAGCTCTGCTCCGGTCCTTTCACCTGTGGTCACCTGACGGACTACACAGACGTGGACCTGTCCTGACAGCGAGTCCTGGTTCAGTTCTGGTTTAGTCCTGGTTCAGTCTGTGGCGTGTTTCTTCTGCTCAGTAAATAAAGCCTGTGAAGTGATGATGTAGAGTCGTGTCTGTGAACTTGTACTTGTACTAAAGAAAGCAAAACAGTTTCATTTCATTTTGTGATTGTAACTGAAGTCGGAACTTTTCAATTCATATTCTGATGGATGCTACAGTTAGAATGATTTTAATTTGTGTGTGATTTATCTCGGGCACAGGTGGGTAACAGGTGGAATGTTAAGGAGTCCGGGCAGGTGTGGGTTTAACTTTGATAAAATCACGGGTTTAATGGGCGGGTGTGGTTCTGTACTGTGTGGGTGCGGGCGGGTGTGGGTCTCCAAAAATGGACCCGTGCAGGACTCTGCCATGGAGGTCTTACTGAGCGTGTGCGAACTGAAGTAACATTCATGGTTGGAGCCTCAATTTTCGCTAAATCTCCAAATCCATTCCATAAATGTACTCCACTTATAGCCATAATCATTTGTCCAACTGTTGTTCTTACTTTTACTTTTTTTAAACTTGAACTGATCTCTTCGTCCATAATCTCCTTGTCTCTCTTTTGAATATATTTAAAATGTTGCTTGATACATTTTTAAGATGAGGATCCCAAAAAGAATATTATAAATTGTATAAAAAATATTTTGATGTCTTGTTTAGCGGCTCATTCCTTGTGTTCCTGTGTCGTGTAGGTGTTATCTGAGTGTGGGAGGAAAGGAACTCCGGATCCAGACGTACACGTGGGACAACTCCTCCTATGGAAACGGAAAGAAGTATATCGGGTCTGCGTACCCGCCTCGCCATGAGCAGCCAATCACGAGCAGCCATACTAAACACAGAAGGAATACATACAACAATAAACATGATCTAACGCACACTGCTTCCTTTTTTTGTTTGTTTGTTTGTTTTTTCCATTTTGAGATATTTAAAGTTGCACTGCGTATCATTTCAGGTTGGGAGTTTGTTACCATGGAGATGCTATTGCTTTGCCTGTAATGTTCCATAATATGATATGAAAATTATATAAGATGCATTTACTTAATTAGTCCTGGTTTAGTTCTATTTAATGCTGGTTTAATCCTGTTTTAATTTTGGTTTAGCCCTGTTTTAATTGTTGTTTACTCCTAGTTCATTCCTGGTTTAGTCTTGGTTTAAGTCTGGTTTAGTCCATGTTTAATACTGGTTTATTCCTAGTTTAGTTCTTGTTTAGTCTTCAGATTTAGTCCTGGTTTAGTCCTTGTTTAGTCATTGTTTAGTTCTGGTTTAGTCCTGTTTTAAGACCTGGTTTAGGCCTGGTTTAATCCTGGTTTAGTCCTTGTTTATTCCTTGTTTATTCCTGGTTTAGGTCTGGTTTAGTCCATGTTTAATACTGTTTTAATCCTTGTTTAGTCCTAGTTTAGTGCTGGTTTAGTCCTGTTTTAAGACTTGGTTTAGTCCTTGTTTAGTCTTGGTTTAGTCATGGTTTAGTCTTGGAATTTAGTCCTGGTTTAGGCCTGGTTTAGTTATTATTTTGTGCTGGTTTAATTCTGGTTTAGTCCTTGTTTAGTCCTAGTTTAGTTCTGGTTAAGTCTTGGGGTTTAGTCCTGGTTTAGCTCTGCTTTAGTCATTGTTTTGTGCTGGTTTAATCCCAGTTTAGTCCTTGTTTGCTCCTAGTTTATTCCTAGTTTAGTCTTGAGGTTTAGTCCTGGTTTAGCTCTGGTTTAGTCCTGGTTAAGTCCTAGTTTAGTACTGGTTTAGTCTCAGTTTACTCCTGGTTTAGTCCTGGTTTAGGTCTGCTTGATTTTCCCAAAACCCAACTCAAATGGATAGTGTGAAGTCTTGAGTGTGACACATTCCCAGACCGAGCATGAGGAGAACAGGAGGACACCAGTCTCTCCATCTCCACTTTAAAGAGTCTGGACTTTCAAATGTCCACTGTGTGTTCCATCTCGTGGGACCCCATCAAACTCTCACGTGAAACCAAGCAGCAGAAACACCACATTTAACACCGACCCGGAGAGTGGATTTAACACAAGAGCCCATTGTCTCGCGAGTCTAACCCCAAAACCCCCAAAACCAACCAAAACTGGAGCACTTTTTGGTGGATAATCGGCGAAAACAAAACGCCGTAAACACATCTTTTTCTGCTTGACCTGCTCCAAACAGAAGCCACCAGCCAAATCTGGTTTTATTATCGCGGGCGTTTGGGACGGGGCAGCTGGGAGAGGGGGGAGGAGAGGGGGGGTGCAGGGGGAGGGGGGCGCTCATCTATCGTGACTAACAGGATAAGCCCCGGTCTGCCGACAGGACAGGGGCAGCTTAAAGACGCCTGTCACTGATCCTTTTGTGTGTGCGGTGTATTCAAGCAGAGCAGCACGGGAGAGGACAGGAGCACATACGAGCAGGCAGGGGCAGGCAGGGGCAGGCAGGGGCAGATACGAGCAGGCAGGAGCAGACAGGAGCACAGCCACAGGAGCAGACAGGGGTAAAGTAGCCAAAAATTTTACTCAAGTAAGAGTCACGTTATTTCAAAATAATATTACAAGTAGAAGGAAAAAGTAGTTGCAAGAAATGACTCAAGTAAAAAAAAAGTATTTGGGAAAAGTACTCCACAAATAAGAGTGGCAGGACGTAACATATTATTTCTAATTTGAAGTGTGATAGAAGGATAAAACATGGAGTAAAACACAAAATGTGGTATTTTCAAGGAATAGACAGAAATATGTATTTGTACACTTACTGACAGTGAGAAGAGTAACCACAACATTTACTCAAGTAAGAGTACTGTTACTTCACTAAACTTATTATTCAAGTTTGAGTAAAAGTATGCTGTAAGAAAAATACTCTGATATGTTCAATTTCTTTAAAAAGTTACTCAAGTAAATGTAACTGCTCTGACAGGAGCAGACAGGAGCAGACAGGGGCAGGGCTCTGTGAACAGAAATGAAGAACAAACTTTATTCATAACAATATTTATAAAGACAGAAGAGTGTGTGTGTGTGTGTGTGTGTGTAGTGTTGTGTGTGTGTATATTGTTGTGTGTGAAGGTGTGTGTGTGTCTGTGTGTGTGTGTAGTGTTGTGTATGTGTGTGTGTGTGTGTGTGTGTAGTGTTGTGTGTGTGTGTGTGTGTTGTGTGTGAAGGTGTGTGTGTGTCTGTGTGTGTGTGTAGTGTTGTGTATGTGTGTGAAGTACTGTGTGTGTGTAGTGTTGTGTGTGTGTGTAGTGTTGTGTGTTGGTGTGTGTGTGTGTGTAGTGTTGTATGTGTGTGTAGTGTTGTGTTTATGTAGTGTTGTGTGTGTATGGTGTATCACACTTGTGTGTAGTGTTTTTTGTGTGTCTGTGTGTAGTGTTGTGTGTGTTGTGTAGTATTTTGTGTGTGTCTCTGTGTGTGTGTGTGTGTGTGTGTGTGTGTTGTGTATCACACTCGTGTGTGTAGTGAGATTGGTGAGTGTGTGAGTAAAAGTCTAACCTGTGTTTCCCTCACAAATGTAATAACTCCTTTGTACTTTTGTACAAAACGTGCTCTTATTACAAACACACACACGTTTTCTGCTGCACTTTTGTGGTGAAAATGAGAAGAGTAAATCTTGTGCCTTCAGCGCTGCTCTTTTTAAACCCCAAACTGAATCAAATTAAAGCTCAAATAAAAGAAAAAGGACCATTTGTGTCTTTTGTGTGACACAACTTCATAATGAAATTATGGCGGGCCTGGGTCCAGCGCCGCACACATGCACACACACACACACACACACACACACACAACACACACACTCCGAGCACCACCTGACTTTTGTTTTCTAATTATATTAGGCTCTCCCTTTAGCGTGCTATGCTAATGGAAGCTAGTCCAGCTGCACATGCAGAAACAAAGCTGCTTATGGAGCTGCTTATGGACACACAATGGCCCCATAAAGACGCACACCGGGGGGCGCCGCTGCTCTCAGCACCACTCTGGGGCAGGGCTCAGGGGCAGCCACAACATACACACAACTTACACACAACATACACACAACATATACACAACATACACACAACATACACATGACATACACATGACATATACACGACATACACACGACATACACACAACATATACACAACATATACACAACATACACACATACACACACGACATACACACAACATATACACAACATACACACGACATACACACATACACACGACATACACACAACATACACACAACATATACACAACATACACACGACATACACACGACATACACACGACATACACACGACATACACACAACATACACACAACATACACACGACATACACACGACATACACACGACATACACACAACATATACACAACATACACACAACATACACACGACATACACACGACATACACACGACATACACACAACATATACACAACATACACACGACATACACACAACATACACACAACATATACACAACATACACACGACATACACACGACATACACAACATACACACAACATACACACAACACATACACACACATACACACGACATACACAACATACACACATACACACACGACATACACACAACATATACACAACATACACACATACACGACATACACACGACATACACACGACATATACACACGACATACACACGACATACACACAACATACACACGACATACACACGACATATACACGACATACACACGACATACACACGACATACACACGACATACACACGACATACACACACGACATACACACGACATACACACAACATACATACACACATATACACGACATACACACGACATACACACGACATACACACGACATACACACGACATACACACACGACATACACACAACATACACACGACATACACACGACATACACACGACATACACACGACATACACACGACATACACACAACATATACACACGACATACACACGACATACACACAATACACATACACACGACATACACACGACATACACATACACACGACATACACACACATACACAACATACACACACATACACGACATACACACGACATACACACGACATACACACATACACACGACATATACACAACATACACACGACATAACACATATACACAATACACAACATATACACAACATACACACGACATACACACGACATACACACAACATATACACACAACATACACACGACATATACACGACATACACACGACATACACACGACATACACACAACATACACACAACATATACACGACATACACACAACATACACACGACATATACACAACATATACACAACATACACACGACATACACACGACATACACACGACATACACACGACATACACACAACACATACACACGACACACACGACATACACACAACATATACACGACATACACACGACATACACACGACATACACACGACATACACACAACATATACACAACATACACACACATACACACCACACGACATACACACAACATACACACATACACACACATACACACGACATACACACGACATACACACGACATACACACGACATATACACGACATACACACGACATATACACGACATACACACAACATACACATGACATATACACAACATATACACAACATACACATGACATATATATACATATACAGGCGATATACAGGAAGTGCTCCACTATGTTTTTAAACTCCACACACCTTCACTAAAATCATTTGGATCATTTATCATTTCAGCCTTGGAAATGACAATCTGAACTGAACTGAGGTAAAAGACAGGACTTGAAAGCTACCACTTGATGACATCACAAAGTGGAACAGACCATTTTGAGAAAACAGTGTAATATGGGCCCTCTGACTCACAGAGTGGGGATTGGTGTATGGGTGTACGGGTGAGGAGGGGGGTTGGGTTAGTGTTTGGGTCCAGAGGTCTCACCCCTCTGTGCAGCCCCACACCCAGGACCTGCAGGGTGACCACGGCTTTGGAGGAGCCTAAAGCTGATGTGTGACCATGAAACTGAGAGGAACAGTCATTCTGCCCCTGCACACACACACAAACACACATACACATGCACACACGCACACACACACACACACACACACACCACAGACCAGATGTGAGGTACCAGCACACGCTTCTATCTGACAACTATGACAGCACAACACAAGAGTTAACCAGGAGGCCTCAGGATCAATGGGCTTTATGCACATGTGTGTTTGTGACGTATGGACTTATCACACACACTGTGTCTAAAGGAGATGATAGCAGCTCAAAACTCTGAACAACACCAACACTGGACTTAACACTCACCTGCTCAAATGTGTGTTTATTTTTCTTCTTAAAGTTCAATACAGTATACAATCTTCATAAGTCTAAATAAATGTAAAAACCTGTTATAATGGTGTTTCATCTTTACTTTACCAACAGTTGTGTTTAGACTAATTCATGCCTGTTTGAATACTGCTGGATTGTTGTGTGTTTGTGGTCACAGATACTGTGTATCTCTGCACACGTCTCCATTTGTGAATCCATGGAGCAAATGTAGCTGTAGTATGGCAGTGTGCCATTAAACAGCACATGTACAGGCAGGTGACACCATCAGGCCAGGTGACACCATCAGGCCAGGTGACACATCAGATCTGCGGAGCAGTGAGTGCACCCACACTAACAATGCATGTTTTTCAAGGTATTTTTGAACAATAAAAACTGCCCATCAGAAAAGTTCCATAGACAGTATAAAGTTGTATTGAAAGTGGATATGTGGAGAGTGGATAATTTTTCTGACACAGTTCGAGGTCAGGCTGGTCTCATGAGAACTGGACTGTGACAGATGGAGAAAGTTTCCTCAGTCTGAGCAGAGCTCAGGGACTGGACCAGGTCTGTGTCCAGTCTCCCTGACCCTCCAGACCTTCTGCATACTCAGTGTGTTTGTGCGTGTGATCACTGGGAGAACACGGGAGAGTCCAGAACATGTGATTCAGAGGAGAACAGACTCAAAATGAACCATCTGAGGTGCACAGGAGCAGAGACGTTAACACCATCTGTACACACATTTACATTCAAATATTGTATGGTAAAGGTGGAAGCTCTGTTTCCTCTTTGTCTCTCTTGCTTTGCTTGGAATTTTCCACAATACATCATCAAACATATTGCATTTATTCAATCACAATGCAATTTGACAATTTTTTACTTTTGAAGAGTTTTAACAGTCAAATTTGAGTCTAGGATAGTATCAGCTCTCCTCAGAACAATGTGGAAACAACAGGAAAACTGCTCTAATAATGAAAACTAGTCCAAACATGAGACATTCTGAAGTTATTTGAACAGTGCAGAGCCTCAGATTTACAGTAGAGTCCCCAGTGTTTGGACCCAGGTCAGAGTGAGCGCTCTGTCCCAGTGAAGGGTGCAGGTGTGTGGACAGACACACAGACGCTCAGGGAGAAGCAAAGAGATGCCCCAGACCTCCAGACACAAGTGTGGAGTCAAACAGGCTCACAACAAACTACACACACTATACTCTGAGCTTTGTCTATACTTTCAGATTCACAATTAGAACTTTATTCATACCAAACAGGAAATGTGGTTCGTCTTAATGATTTGAAGCCTTTATAACAAAATTATATTTGAGATTCACAAAAAGAAGTATCTCTGATACGTTTTCATTTTGGTAAAACCCTTTTTGTTTGTTTGTTTGTTTCATTATTTTGTGGTATTCTGTGGTATTAATCACAGTTCCTCTACTTCACTTTTGCCTCAACTTGTCCAGTTTCTCTCTTTTAAAGGTCTGTGCTTAGAAGGATTCTAAAACTTTTCGTTCCTAGCATAACATCTCCAAAATGTTGTATTGAACTTATTCTTTTTTGGAGCATTTATTGGATGTCATTCAATAGCAACAACTAAAGGGTTAAAATTTCAGGGTAAACTATTTCAGAGCTGTTTATCTATTTGAAATTTAAATAGGGGATGGAGTTGGGATTATTTGCCAGAGTTGTTATGGTTAAAGTAAATTCATCTTCCCCTAGTATTAATTCATCTTCCCCTAGTGTTAATTCAACTTCCTTTAGTGTTAATTTGGCTCCTCCCACCACCACTTCAAACTCCCGTGAAAGAAGATCAGTTTGAACCAGTTTTGTACATCATTTCAGCTTAAATTAACTCAAATAAAGTGTAAACATAAAACCCCTCTGTGTGTTGTTTAGGCAAATCAGGATAACCCTACAAAGTGTTATCCATTTACTCTCAAAACATTAATATAACTCTTGATTTATAGGTATTAACAGGAAATTTCCAGTATTAACATTTCCAAAAATATTAAATTAACTCTAGAACAGATTGGACTCATATATATATCAAAATGTTCAAACTGATTCCGAGAGTCAGTTTTAACACTTTTTGCGGTGTTATTGGTCATCATATTTCTTCAGTGAGTTTGTGTTCACTTCAGCAGATCGTTCTTGTTTCTGAAGTTCAAAACTCCACAATAAAAGAGTGAAGTCCAAACCAAAACCAAACTGTGAATGAGCTCATGTGTCTGCGGGGCCGGGCGCAAACACCTGCTCGTGCCCGGCTCTGGCCTGTCACTTCGGGTTAGGCTCAGAGCCCCCCCCCCCGTGACCCCCTCTCCCTCCCTCACCCCCGCGTCCCCCCCGTGCACCCCCCCTCCCACACGCGATGCACCACGAGCCACGGGCCGGCCACGCGCGAGCCCCCCGCACCGCCGTCGTCCCGCGCGGGCGTCGTGTGTGTGTGTCGCCGCGAGGGGGGAGGAGCTTACGGCGCCGGGGTTAAAAAGCCCAACCGAGTCAAACGCGCTGACGCAGCTCCGAGAGGGACACCCCGACGCACCGCACGCTTCATGGACGTCAACTAAAGATTCCTGTCAACTTTAAGACTTCAACGTATTCACAACGGTACGCCCAATTTTTATTACGTCCTTTTTTTTTTTTTTTTTTTTTTAGCGCTAATCTTTTTCATTCCTAGAAACTAGAACAGCTTAACTATTTTGAATTTTTTGAGAGAAAAACGGCACAACAATTCAACATTAGATATCCATTTTAAATAATCAGTTCTACTTAAAACTGTAGAAAACACGTGCATTTGTCTCAATTGTACGGTGCGCCATTTGAGCCAAAGTTGTGGCTTTGACCTACTTTTACGCAGCTGACTTTTACACCTGCTCCTACTGATTCCAACGCCTAAACAGCTAAATAATAACGTCAGAGTTGTTCAGTTTTGTAACATTATACTTGTTTTAGTTTAGTTGAAAATATAATCTAATATATCCTACGTAACGTTGAGTACTCGGCTACTTTTGCGAATCAAACCTTTGTCGTCCTTTTTAATAAACACAGTCTACACTTTTATTTGTGGATTTCAGTTGTTCGTTACATGGCGCCATTTTGAGGACCATTCAGGAGATTTAGTTTTGAATTATTATTTGCTAAAACAACGAGCCTAACTTTTCGAATTCTGAAACGTACAGCGGCTTTTACCGAACGATTCTTGTGCGTAATAGCGTCTAGAGGCAACCAATGAACGTTTTTTTTTCTTCTTCTAGCTTCTTCTTCTACTTTTTTTTTTTTTTTTTCCAATTTAATCCACGTAACCGACCACCGCGCGCTGATCTGGGGAAGCGATCTTTGGTTTAATCCCGAGGCCGGCGCTTCATCCACAAATCCCGCGTTGTCCCAGATTGAGAGGCGGACAGCGCTTTAGCTCACTGGGGCATTACTGGTACTGGATTATCGTAAAGACGAAATAAAACAACACGGAATCATGACAGATATACAGGCTTACATCCCAGGTTATTCTGAGTTCCGGAGTTTTGTCTGAGTTTTGACAGAGGGAGACTTGTGGATCACCTGGAACTGTCCAGTGCTGAAAAGGTGACTCTTTGTAATTGGATTAGTTCAATGACCTACTGAACGAGTTCGAGCTCTTTTTCCAAACAATTCAAGTTACAATCACAAACAAATGATTATTCCAAAATAAGTACAGATGTTTTCTCAGTCAAGCGAGTCCAAAAATAAAATGAAGGTTGAAAATTTTGAATTTATTCTTTAAAGTTCAGATGATGAGAGGATGTTGACATTGACTCCTCCTTCTAAACAAGACCCTACTGAGTACAGACACAGGGATAACATGCAAATCTACATAGAAATTTGATAACACAGTGGAATTGTTGTTAGCGCTCCTTCTTCATAACAAGTAGGTCCCTGGTTTGATTCCCCAGGGGAGACGTTTTGTGGTGTTTTATCCCTGTGGTTTAGTCCTGGTTTAATCCTCACGTAGACTCGGTTTGGTCCTGTTTTAGTCCTGATTGAGCCCTGATCTAGTCCAATTTTGGTTCCAAGTTTGAACCCAGTTTTTGTTGCAATTTTGATTCGATGCTTTTGTTAAATGTCAAATAAAATAGTAAGAGATGTTGTCAGCTTTATAGAAGTTAGATATACTGTAGTGGCACTGCATAATAACAGGGATTTTATTTGATTAAAACAATGACATAGCAACATTTTTTTTTAAATCCAATTAGGCACATTGTTGGATGAAAACCATTTGGAAGCAACTGCTTGGGGTCACTCCAAACGTGTTTATTTATGTTTATTAAGGACATCACAATTGCATTAGACAAGACAAATGCATTGCTTTGAGAGTTTTCAAGTTTTCAACACATATCCATATAAAAATATATAAACTAAATGCATAAACACCGACAAGACACATATGTTATGCACAGATAAGATATACACAGTACATTTTCAGTGAGGGCATTTTTGATTGGAAACATACAATCATTTTAATTTAAATTTGTTGCTATTGGTGTCCAATTTGAAATCAGCTGGTTGCAGATCTAGAGACTGACGCAGAGTCCTGTGCACTGGGACAACACAATTACCACTAGTAGCAGCTCTTGTATCACTCTGTTATGGTCCTGGCAAATTCTGAATCAGTGATAAATCAAAGTTTAGACACTTAAAAACTAATTTAAGATTATTAAAATTTGTAAAATGGTCCTAAAGTTAAATTGGTTATATTTCACAGTGGTGCCAGTGTCTGAGCTTTTTGTCAAGAATCTTAAGGGTCAGTTTGTAAAATGAACAGAGAGGTTTCATTGTGGTTGAGGAGGCCTGAGAAATGAAGAGTTAAATTTCACAAACAGATATTTCGACATATTATCATGAAAGTAATGTAGGTAAGTAGAGTGGTTTTGATGGTGTGGTGATAGTTTGATTGCGGTAAAATACATCTGACTTTTGAAAATGTTGCTATCCAAAGTGTATGTGTTGTGGTCCAAGACAAGAAAAATATCTGATGAAGGCTTTTTTTGCCGAAACCTTATTTTGTTAATAAAAAAAGCATTTGGACATCAGCCAACCGAGTGTGCTATGCATATTTTCACCCTGGGCTATCCAAAGTGTAAACTGCAAGCGGCCGATTACTTAAATTTTTTAACATTTAATGGCACTCAGCTGTTCTATATAAATGTAAGTGTTTGTTATGGTACAACATGAGAAGAGGTGATGGACTAACACTTTTTTGTACTTTCAGATCATGATGATAAAGCCGTACGCCCGTCCAGGAGCTGAGGAGGAGGAGGTGCCCAGCCCTGTGCAGTGGATGGACCGAGCCGACTCCACCAGCTCCCCCGACGACCACCCCAACTCCGCCCACAACTTCACCCCTCCCCTCCTGTCCGAGCACCCCCACGAGGCCTGCAGCGAGGAAGACGAAGCCGAAGACGAAGGCCACGACGACGGCTGCAAACGGCGCGGACCCAAGAAAAAACGCGTCACCAAAGCGAGACAGGAGCGATTCCGGGCGCGCAGGATCAAAGCCAACGCCAGGGAGAGGTCTCGAATGCACGGGCTGAACGACGCGCTGGAGAACCTGCGCAGCATCATGCCGTGCCACTCCAAAACCCAAAAACTCTCCAAGATCGAGACGCTACGGTTGGCGCGCAATTACATCTGCGCCCTGTCGGAGGCGCTAGAGGGGGGCGTGTCCATGCAGAGTAGAGCGTTCCTGGATACGCTGTGTAAAGGCCTATCGCAACCCACGTCGAATCTGGTGTCCGGGTGTCTTCAGCTCGGACCGAAACAAGAGGAAAGACAGATCGCGTCAATGGGTTACGCTTCTACCGGGTTACCAAGTCCGCCGTATGGGACATTTGACTCCGCCCACCTGCTCCACCTGAGATCCATTAAGGCCAACCTGTACGACGGGCATTCGACAGGTGTGGGCACGCCTCCTTACGAAGCCCCGCCCACTCCTCCTCTTAGCATCAGCAGTAACATGGTACCGAAGCAAGACACCTCTCCGTCGTACATGAACCCGCACCACTATTCTCCATCCGAGCCGAACCAGGGCCTGTACCAGACTCCGTACGAGGGCCAGATGGAAGGGCAGTACGAGTCGTATCACGTGGGGCCCCGACACGTGAGCGCCATCTACAGGGACTGACAGGTTCATTCATAAAGCACACTGACTGACACTTTCGATGCAAGAGGAAAGGACTGAAGAGGACTGAAGCTGGCAAAAACAACTTTACCATAAAAGGATTGGGCAATAGCTTGAAACTGAGCAGGGCAAAATGGGTCACATTTTAGAATTTTAGAAGTCATAATTTCAGATGAAGGACAGAGGTTTGTGTTTTTAAAAAGTCTTAAAGTCTTTCCAACTGACAACAATCACGTCTTTGTGGTTGAAAAATGGCACCACTTTCTGAAGCTACTGTGAAAAAGCAATTTCATTTGTTGATTTATACTGAGAGGGAAGACGTCGAACTTTGTGCCAGTTTTTGTTTCATGTGGATAGGCCGAGTAATTACAAAGATATGAACCGTAAACCAGGTCAACAAATCTGCAAAGTTACAGCAAACTCCAGAAATTTGTTAATCTTTTAATTTCTCTGTAATTACCAGGCCTATCCACATGAAACAAAAACTAGCATGAAGATTTTCTCTGTCAAATTCTTTTCTCCATGGAGATGTTATTTCTGTGTCTGGAATGTTTCACAGTATAGTACTAAACATTTCTATCTTCATGGAAACCAAACCAAATCAAGTTACAGGAGTGTTTGTTTTTCTAGCTGTTTTTGAGCTGTAAAGCCACCTGTAATTGAATAAATGTAAGGTAAAGCTGTTTAATGTCATACTGTGGAACATTCCAGGCAGTGCACTGACATCTCCAGTATAGGCTTCTCCCTCCGTCTGAAATTACGACATCGACTTCTCCAATGCTCAAAATTCAGCCTACTGCCCAAGTGTTTCTCTGTCTCTGAACATGTAAAAGTGAATACCAAATAGTGAAGAAGGAGCAAGGTTTGGTCAGTTTTCTCTATAACTTTGGCTCAACTGTTGATATATTTAAACAAGCAGTTCTTTTAAAATATTTAAATGTCCTGTACCAGATTTTTTCTCTCTTAAAAATGAGAAAAACGGAACTGGTTTGCAGGGGTCTACAGTTCTCCCTCGCTTACCTTATGCATTCAGAGCATCCTAATTATTCAACACAACTTCTCACAACTTTCAGAGACCGGAGCATAGTGCGTGGTCATGGTAATGCTAACAACTATCATGCTAACCACACACTTCCTGATTCCCAGACAACAAAAAAACAAAACACTTTTATAACTGGACGCAGGCAGAACACATGAATCTTGTTTTGAGAGTTTTTGAAAGTCATCCAGGTAATGTTGACAGCAACTAGCATGCTGACCACACACTTGATGAATAGAGTTGACATCCATGTAACGCTAACGGCAGCTCGCATGCGAACTGTGCACTTCCTGATTCTCGGACAACAAAACATTTTTATAACTCAAAGCAGGCAGGACACATGAATCTTGTTTTGAGAGTTTTGACGTCCAGGTAACGCTGACAACAACTAGTATGCTAACCGCACACTTGATGAATAGAGTTTTGACGTCCACGTAATGCTAACAAGAACTAGCATGCTACCCGCGCACTTCCCGGACAACATAACGCTTTGTAACTGGACACAGACAGATCACATAAATCTTGTTTTGAGAGTTTTGACGTCTAGGTAACGCAACAACTAGCATACTAACCGTGCACTTCCTGATTTCCAAAAAGCCAAAGTTCTTGAGAAACTGTGACCACGTTGAATACCACTGAGCAGCACTTGTAGCATCTTATATTTGAACTGTAATTTACCTATTTAACTTATTCTCTTATTTAATTCAGAAATTATTTTTGTTCACACAGGCAGCTCTGTTTGTCTTTCTTATGTTTGTTGTTTAGGATTTGTGAGTTCATTTTGTTGTTGTTCTGTTTTGTTGTGTTCATTTTACAGTTTTGCACTTAAGTCCAGAAGTAGAAATGGTAGCGAAATGTAGCTCAAATGTCATTCTCAGGTATTAGAATTTGAATTTTGTTGAATATTTAAAGTATTTTTGGTTTGTAAACTGATAAAGGATGATCCCTAACCTTTGCGTAGCTTGTGTTGGATTCTCTGGCCTCTCTAATCTCTGCAGACATATTAAATGAAAGAGTCGGTGAGTAAAGAAGATAAAGGAGTTCTAATCCATGTCCTTGGATGCACTCTGGCAAAAGCTTAACTCATAAACAAAACTCAGTCTCACCATTCTACAGAGATCTACATGCATGTGCAGCACTACCAGGGCTCTCAAATGTCCCATATTACACAACATTTAAACTACAAACCATGTTAGAATGTTGTTCTCTCCTCAAAAACAGATCCGGAGTTGTGTTTTGTTTCATTCACACATAGTCTGTCTACATCTCCAAAGCTCAAAATGCTCTGTGACGTGATGTTATGCAGTGATAGTTTTCAAGTTAACTTATTTTCACCTTTAGTTCAGTAGAATTCATTAGTTTCTGGCCTGAAATTACCCACATGATTCTAGTAAAGGTGTGTTTAGTTTATAAACACAGTGGAACACTTCCTGTATTACCACATGACCTGGAGGAAGACAAGGTGGAACAGAGAGTTTTCAGCTTGAGAGAACATGCAGGGTTTGTGTGTTAAACATGTGTGAGTGAAACAAAACACAAGTTTGTGATAAGGAAACGACATTAGAACAGATCAGAAAATAATGTCATATGGATGTTTTAAATCAAACCTGGGCATTGTGCAGCTTCAGGGCCACATACGACCCTTTGGTCGACTCTGATCGGCCCCTTTAAGATAATCTGGAATTACAAAATAAACATATTGGATGATTTGATCTCATGCACGGACTAAAGTTGCATTACTTTTATTTTAGAGGTGTTTTTTTTTTTTTTTTAATGAGGCAACCTCACTTTTTCATTACTTAGTCAAACATGAATTCTTCCCAGTCTGAGCAGCTCATCAAAACTATGATATTTATGATTTTTTTTTTTTTTTTTTTTTTTTTTTTAATAAAGAAATACAATTAATTTTAAGCAGAATTAAGTTAAGCACACACAATATTTTGTGTCTCCTCCCCCCTGTGTCCTGTGCTCAAAACAGATTCAACAATCACATCTGAGCCTGTGTTTCCAGAGTCTTCACCTGCAGATAGAGACACATCCTGCTGTTGTCTCATTCTCAATAAATGTTCAGGCCTCATGTGAAGCTCAGAACCTCCAGTTCCCTCCCTGAGCTGCAGAGGCTGCACTAGCACTGACTCAGGACTGGTGCACGTGCTGGGGTTTAGAGAGTGGCATTCAAATCAGGCTAGATAATAACAAAACATCTTGGCCATTTTGGATTATTGATTATCATTTCAGTCATGGCATTTAAAGGTGTTTGGTATTTTACACTGTTTCCAGCTGAAGGATTTTAACAAGATATATTTATTAATATTTGGTGTCTAGGACGCTTTTGACAATTCTCTAACTTTTCTTCTTATTCTTATTCTTATTCTTATTCTTACTCTTACTTTGGTGGGATAATACCTGTTAATAAATTACAGTTTAAAACCAATGAAGAAGCAGTTTGTGAAGAAAAGTTGAAAAATATGTTGATAATGACAGGAAGTACACAGTTCTATTTTAGGGAGTCCAACTGTGACTGATGTCACACTGGGAGAATTCTATCCAAAAGTTTTGGACAAAAGATAAAACATTTTCTGATACTTTATTTCAACAAAATAAAGATGTTTTCGTATAATTTACTAATGTAATTACTTGTCCAGTAATTATTTCTTTGTACTTTAGGGGATGTTTGTCCCAGTGTACTACATGGTTGCTCGGTAACAGTTTTGGAATTCTCTAGTGTGACATCAGGATTTCCAACCAGGAATTCAAATTTTGAAAGCTAAAAAATGACCAAACCAGACCAAAGATACCAGCCCCTGCCCACATCTGAAATGATCAATTACTTTCCATCACTGATGTTGTGACTTAACAAAACCTCACGAAAAACAATAAACAAATGTGTTTATGACATTCATGAAGACCTCTGAAGATCACCATCAAGAGCACTGACACTTTAAGAACACAGGCTTTTCAAAGGATTTTAGAGGAATACAACATTTTAATTGATTATAATGTAATTGTAATGTGGAACATTTCCAGCAGAGCAGTAACATCTCCATGGAGATGAGTATGGTATAGCTTCTGTAAGCACTGTGTATCTAACAGAAAAGTTACATGGTGGATCTTTAAGTTCATGAACATGGTTTAGATTGTTCCGTCTCCAAAGCTGACGATCCATCACTAACCCACAGCATGAGTTCTGTTCACTTCCAGGTCACGTCTTTACAGCAGAGTTGGGACGCGGCCGCACTTGTCCAAGTCTGTGTGCAGAGGTCAAAGGTCAAACGGGGTCAGTGCTGCCGGGTCTTTTGTTTGACTTGGATCTGAAGAGCCTTTTTCAAATGTAAATCTTAAACTTCAGTGAGAAGTCAGCTCAATGTTTATGTATAGAAAAAAACTCCTCTGCAGACAAACGTCTAAAAAGTCTCACATTAACCACAGGGATCAGGGGTGTCTAAACTATTGAAAATCTAGATACTCATTTTTCCCAGGTATTGATACTAATAAAGTCCCATTGACAGGACAGAAACAAACCTTTCTGAATGATGTAGAGCTGCACCACTGACCATTACACATATATAACACACGGAATAGAAAAAGTTCTACCATTTAATGTTGAAAATCACATCCTATTCTCTAAGAGTTTATTTGTAAATGATCATTTTGCTATCAGAGTCACTATTTCAAATACTGAATCTATTTTTTATTTTTTTTTAACCAGCGTTTGAAATGTTAGTATCGTGACAACACTACATCAAACAAAGTAATAATGAGGAAAAACATAAAAACCTATCTTATGCACTTTAAAGTAACACTGTGTAACTTTCTAGAGGTGGTACATCACGTGTATGATTCCATGGAAACACAAAATTAAAACCCAAATTCAGGTCATTCTCCACTGTGACTGATTTCGTGTGATACTATGGACGGAACGTTTCTATGGAGACAAGCAGGAGCAGCCCCCCAGGACAAAAAAGAGTCAGGTTTGTGGAGATGCAAGCTCACTCACAGTAAGGACACATGTTTTCGACAATTTAAAAAAACTGAATTTAAAAACTGATTTTATTATATCCCATAGTCTAGTTAAACTGTGGGACATTAACATTCAAAAGGCCTCACTTGGTAGATTTACAGACTCTGATTTGACAAAAAAAAAAAAAAAAAAAAAAAAAAAGAAACTGAAAAAGCCAGTATTTATTTTGTGTACCTTCAATCTCAGTATTTGTGGGTTTTCTGTTTAGATATTTCTTTCAAAAACACCAAATAGTAAAGATTGTACAGTATCTTTCCAACCGTGTTTGGTGTTTTTTTAAGTTTCAACTTTGCTCCACAGGCTCAGACAATAATCCCCTGAAAACAGTGGCATATATTGTGTGTGCTGCAGGTTAATGAGGGTTCGGATTAAGGACAGTGCATCGTTCATAATGACAGACTTAATGCTCCTATATTACACTAAAGTGACTCTTGTGAGCTTTAAGCCATGTTCTAATGCTGTTACTGTCTGTGGGGAAGCTGACCAATGCAGGCTCAAGCAGGAGGCACACTCACAAAATGTTCCATTTCACCAAAAAAATGTATTCATAAGTTCACTGTGGTATCGTGACAAAAAGGAATAATACATATTTACAAAAAATAACTGTTCAAATCAAGCAAAAGCCTAAACCAAGTCCCCTTTACTTTAAAGCACTTAACATAAACTATAAACAATGAAACAGCTCAATCATACCAACTTTATTTATAAAACACTTTAAAAACTTTACAGCTGGTCAAAGTGCTGTACACAAACACAGGACAGACAAGGACAATCTCACAACACACATGATACACAAAACACAATACAACTACTAAAAAACAGAGAAAATATTAAGAGACTCAACAACAAGAAAAGTACATGTCACTTGTTAAAAGTCAGTGAAAAAAGTTACGTTTTTAGAAGTGATTTAAAACCAGGTACAGACTCGGCCTGTCCAATCTCTAAAGACGACTGGTTCCACAGCCGAGGGGCAGAAACACAAAACACACAGGCCCCACAAAGCTCAAGTTTAGTCTTTGGGACAGCGAGCTGGAGCTGGTCTGCTGACCTCAGATTGCAAGTTAGGGTGGGTCAGGTCAGTGAGGCAAGAGGGCGCTAGGCCATGCAAACACTTAAAAGTAAATAAAATAATTTTTTAAACTGACTCTAAAGCACACTGGGAGCCAAACGAGAGAAGATAAAATAGGTGAGATCCTCTGGTGTTTTCCATGTTCCAGTTAAAAGTCTCTGAGTTTGAAGACCCGTTGCAAACAACAAAGTGCATTTTGGATGACACCAACATAAAGGGCATTACCATAATGCAATCGAGTTTGTCACAAATGCATGTATGACAGTTTTAAAGTATTCTGTTGATAAAATGGGCTTAATTTTGGGCAGTTTTCTTAGCTGTAAAAAAAAAAAAAAAAACCCTAGGCTTTACAACAGCACTGATTTGCTGATCAAACTTTACATCAGGGTCCATTTTGACACCTAAATTTGAAACAACTGACTTCACTAAATGATTTTATGAACTCACGTCCACAGGAAAAGAAGAATTTGAACAGCTTGGGCCAAAAACCATAACATCAGATTATTCCTGATATTGTGCAGAAAGTTACATGACATCCAAGATATGATGTCACTGATCAGTCTGAAAGTGTCTGGCAGCCTGTGGATCCTGTTTCTGTAATGGCAGAAAGATCCAAATGTCATCAAATAAATCAAATCAAATCAAATAATCAAATATACAAAATCCATAAAACAAAAACAACTGAAACCAATACTCCCCTCCAAACGGTCTGTCCCAAAAAAAAAAAAAAAAAAAAAAGAGGTTATAATGTACAAATAATTAAAATAGATTTAACCAAATAAAATATATTTAAAGGAACTTGAGTGTGTTGTGATTAACTTAAAGCAACTAAACAAAAAATAATAAAACAAACCTGGGATAGTTGTATTTAGTTGTTTAATTGATTATGGAGAAATTAACAAATGTGAAATGAAATGAAGGTGAGTACACAGGGACAAAACTCAAAATGCTCTGTTCCACCTTGTGATGTCATAAATCTTCATCCAGAACTGAAATGATCCAAATGATTCTTGTGAAAGTGTATGGAGTTTAAAAACACAACGGAGCACTTCCTGTAAGTGAAACAAAAACATAATTCAGCCTAAATGTGCAGAGTTTGTGTTTTAAATGTTTTAAATGTGTGAATGAAACAAAACACAACTCCAGGTCTTTGTTAGAACATAGATTAGAAAATAACGTCATCAACACTTTAACTCCTCTACAGGAAATAAAAGTGCACAGAAAAGCCGTCGTCAGTCAGAGGTACATAGTTTTCCCTCCAAAAATGTCCGATTTGGTTTGACCTTTTGACCTTTGACCCTGACCTCTCGGTGGGTGGCCCGACACTGACCACTGCGGACAATGGCCTCCCTCTAAATGAGCAATAAAACACAAATGAACTGTGCTCCCGGGTCCAGGGGTCAGAGGTCATCTGTTTGAGAGGGACATAAAAGCTGAGATGGTCCACAATATAAGGTCACGTTTGAAATGATTTGTGTACAGACTCAGGAGCTGCACGTTTGTAAAGCACGGCCAATAAATCCCACTTGTTTAAAGAGAAGTTTACGTGACACAACATTCTACACGTTTTATAAAAGTACCACACAGCAAAAAGTGTTGTATTAAAACTGACTCTCACAGAATCAATTTGAACATTTTCTCAGAGTTTATATGAGTCCAATCTGTTCTAGAGTTAATTTAACATTTTTGGAAATGTTAATTAAGTAACACTGGACCAAAGTTCCTGTTTAGCCCCAAATCAAGAGTTATATTAATGTTTTGAGAGTAAACGGATAACACTTTGCAGGGTTATCCTGATTTAGCTGAACAATACGCAGAGGTCAAAGATGTTCATTTTGTCTTCTTATCAAATTATCGCTTTAATTGCGATTAATTAATTACAGTCATATTTAGCGCGTTATGTTTTTAATCACGTTAATCTTATTTTTAATCTCTAACTTTACTGTTTGTGTGCGAGTTGCCTTATTATAAAATCTGTTTTTATGTGTTGTTGGGACACAGTCGCTCCCGCAAAGAATTGTAATGTTCATCCCCGTTCTCGACGCATCTGTGATAAACCTGCACACATCTCTGAAAACATCACGACATAGACAAAGAACAGACTCACCTTCAGCATCAACATCCCTCTGTCACAGAGAGAACATCTATATTTCACTGAATCGTGTCCTTTAGTCCAACAGAAGCTGAACCACATCAGTGCACAAAAGCGTTTTTTTTCTTTTCTCTACTTAGTTTATGCAAATGAGTCATGTGGTTTTAAGTTTTGTTTCTGTGAGACTTGCACAAAGCTGCATTAAACACATGATAATGTCAAACGAGCTGATGTGACTCTAGAGTGGTGATGTTTATATGTTGTAAAGTTGAGTTTATTTATTCAGATTAGTAATAGTAATAATAATGATGATACTTATATAAAAACGTTAATGATAGTATGAAAATAATGTAATAATGAATTCAAATGAAAATACCTCAAGTTGAAGCTTTTCTCTGCAATTTTTAGGTGAGATTAAAAAAAAAAGATTAATTAGATGAATTAATTAATTATAGATCATAATTAATTAATCTCTCAAATTTAATTTTTTTTTATCACTTGACATCACTACTTCTTATATACTTGAACTTCTTGGGTTCTTTTTAAAGACAATGCAGTAAAGTGTATTCATCTTGTTGACATGTTTCTGCTGCTACATCTTCAGAACTGTCCCTGGTGTTGGTGTTGATGTTTCGTATATCAGCTGTTGTTACTTCCTGTGGGTGTGGTCAGCTGTTGTTACTTCCTGTGGGTGTGGTCAGCTGTTGTTACTTCCTGTGGGTGTGGTCAGCTGTTGTTACACTTTTTGTGTTAACGACAACTCTGAAATATTTTACCCTGAAATTTTAACCCTCCAGTTTTTGCTGTGATTATTCAATTTGTCAACTGGACAAAAGTTTATTCATAAGCTTATAAAGTTATAATAAATCGTGTAAACTTTTGTCCAGTTGACAAGTTGAATTTCTCCTTTTGCCATGGATTCTATCTGGACGACTGAGGGATTCTACACACAAATTTAACTCTCCATTTTTTTCTGTTAGACAACATAATGTGATTTTCAGGACTCCATGTAAAAATGGACCTGGAATTGTGTTTTGTTTCATTCACATGTCTGAGTAATTCTTGATTATTAGTCAGTCTACATCTCCAAAACTCAAAATGCTCTGTTCCACCTTGTGATGTCATGTGGTGGTAGTTTTCAGGTGAGCAGCTCAGGGTTTGTGTTAAACATGTGTGAATGAAACAACACTCTGTTTAGTTGTAGTTCTCATGTGAAGTGTGTTTGTGTGAATCAAACTGGTTACAGTGGTTAAATCTCACAAGAGACTCTTTTGTGTAATATATAATCTTTAAACTCCTCAACTCTGTGGTGTTTGCAAATGTCTTCACTTAGATTTGGAGATGGACTGAAGTCTACAGTTTTCCAGATAAACCCAGTATCATGTAAAGAAAGGGACAAAGTTTCTTGTTGCTAACCCAACTCTACAATAAATGTCTTTACCTTTTAGTGAAAGATGCATTTACCCACAAGAGAGGTAAGAAAAAGACAAAGAACATCTTAGAGCTTTCCTCGACACAGCAAAAGGAGGGTTTTAAACAAGGTGTTACTGATTGATAAGTTGATATGGTTGAAGTTAATTCAACTTCTCCTATGTTCATTCAACTTCCCTTAGTGTTAATTTAGCACCTTTCACCCACCACTTCAAACTCCCGAAGAGAAGATCAGTTTGAACCAGTTTAGTTCATCATTTCATCTTAAATTAACTCATATAAAGTGTAAATATAAAACACCTCTGTGTGTTGTTTAGCTAAATCAGGATAACCCTACAAAGTGTTATCTGTTTACTCTCAAAACATTAATATAACTCTTGACTTTGGGTTAAACAGTTTGGTCCAGTGTTACTTAATTAACATTTTAAAAAATGTTAAATTAACTCTAGAACAGACTGGACTCATATAAACTCTGAGAAAATGTTCAAATTGTTTCTGTGAGAGTCAATTTTAACACTCCACTTTTCTCTGTGCATGTCTAACCTTCAATCATTTCACCCAGTGTGGACAGTTCACATGTCTGAGCCGTTGTACTGTTCCCTATAATTACACTAGTTCATGCCCACATGATTCAGTCATATTTCTCTGTTCCTCTTGCAGACAGAGAGGAGCTGTCCTGCCTCTGCTCCCCTCAGCTCTCTCTTAATGGACAGTGCTGAGCCGTTTGTCGTGTTCTCAAGTGCATATTCATGTGTGGGATGACACATGGCACACAATAAGAGTTGTAGTAAGACTGCATATCGAGTTTTCACTTGTGCAGTTTTGTGTGGAGTGTTTGTTATTATATCATCAGTGTTGGGAAGGAACTGAACATGTACCAAGAATACATCAGAGTAGCTGCGGGGTCTTAAAAGTCTTAAAAAGGTCTTAAATTTCATGTTCCTAATTTAAGGCCTTAAAAAGTTGTCCAAGACTTATTTTTTTCCACAAAGGTCTTAAATGAAATTTAAGACCTAAGGAAAAAAAACAACATGAAATCATGTAATGTGAATGAATGTCTAATTTGGAGTATGTACAAAAAATACTTTGGTTTGTGGTGCCGGCAGCGATGAGTAAACAACCAGTACAGTGGAGGAAGACGTTGGATGGAACATGAGGAAGTGTAGAGTTAATCCACAGTTCTAGATATAGTACTGTAGCTGGTTGGTCAGTATTAAAATTGGATCTGGTGTTTTTCGCCTGCATAACTGATACCATGTTGGTCATAATTTTCATTTAAGTGGTCTTAAAAAGGTCTTTAAAAAAGTCTTAAATTTGGGGTAGTCAAACCTGGGGATACCCTGTACATACTGTGAATACTTTTAAGGTTAAGGGGCACTTTATTGTCCCCATAGTGAAATTCCTTCAGTGCCATCATTTTAAACCTGTCACGAGCAGTGGGCCCATCTCCACATCTTTTCCCTGCTGTTTCTTCACTCGTGAAACCACATGACCACAGGCAGAGCCACTGTGCAGAAGTGTGGAGCCTATAACTTTACTCTGCACAGTGTTGTGTTAGATTTATGCCTGTTGTTGAGTCTTTATTTATCTTCATTTTGATTGCATGTTCTTATTCTCCTGCTGTTCTTGAACTTTGCATTACAACACAGCGTCTTGGTCAGGACTGACCGGAGCTGGACGATTGTACTTGTGGTGTATGTTTTGGGTTGCTGAGGGAAACTGGAGTTTATATGAGTCCAGTCTGTTCTAGAGTTAATTTAACAGTTTTGGAAATGTTCATTAAGTAACATTGGACCAAAGTTCCTGTTTAACCCCAAAATTAGTAATATAGGGTTATTCTAATTTAGCTAAACAACATACAGAGGTGTTTTATTTTTACACTTTATTTGAGTTAATTTAAGATCAAATGAATGAGAATGATGTCCAAAAGCTTTAAATATATATATATATATATATATATATATATATATATATATATATATATATATATATATATATATATATATATATATATATATATATATATATATATATATAATAATTACATTTCAGCAAAAAATAAAACTTAATTCTTTTGCTGAAAATGTAATTTAAAAATAAAAAAAAGAGCTTTTGGACATTGGCCATCTGAGTGTGCTCTGCATTTTTCACTTTTAATTGTTGTTCCTTGCATTTGCACCTCTACAAGTACTCTGTTGTGCGTTTTCTGTTTCATTTGATGTTGTGATGAGGAAACTCCATCAGAACATAGACTCTTCCTCAGTGTCTCTTTTTCACGTTGCATGTTTTTAATTCCAGTGTGTGTCTCTTGTATAGAATTGCTTGCGAACGTTGCAGATCAGTGACAGAGTGGAGGTTTTATCTGTAATCCTGCACAGATCTGACCTCTCCAAACAACTCTGCACACACAGAGCTTTAACATCACTCTATGAACACAACTGCAATTATTCAACTCACACACTAATCAAAGCTAAAACTATTAGAGAAACTAGATCCTCATTTTCCCAAGTATTGATACTAAAAAAGTCAGACATGAACCTTTCCTG
Source organism: Boleophthalmus pectinirostris (assembly GCF_026225935.1). Classification (NCBI taxonomy): domain Eukaryota; kingdom Metazoa; phylum Chordata; class Actinopteri; order Gobiiformes; family Gobiidae; genus Boleophthalmus; species Boleophthalmus pectinirostris. Next base: position 22,777,268 of record NW_026571299.1, on the reverse strand, counting down.
AATGTTTTTAGAATAATGTTGATTTGTATCAGAACAAGAGCACATAGACTAGTATACACACATGGACCAACATGAACCTACTGCACCACTGACCATTACACACTTATAACACACATGGGAATAGAAAAGAAACTTCTACCATTTATTGCTGAAAATCACATTCTGTTGTCTAAAGAAAGAGTGTTTTTATTTTTTTCAATCAAGATCAATATTGCAAATATTGAGTCTATTTTTTGTACCGAAATCAAGTTTGAAATGTTAGTATCATGACAAAACTACTTCAAACAAAGTGATAATGAGGAAAAACATAAAAACAAAACAAAACAAAAAATATATGCACTTTAAAGCAACACTGTGTAACTTTCTGGAGGTGGTACATCACTTGTATAATTCCATTGAAACAGAAAGTTAAAACCAAACTTCAGATCATTCTCCATTTTCTGATTGATTTCATGTCATACTGAATATGATAACCAAAGCAATGTTTCTATGGAGACAAGCAGGAGCAGGACTCTCCAGGTCAAATAAGAGTCAGGTTTGTGGAGATGCAAGCTTACTCAGTTCACAGCAAAAAGTGAAGTGTTGAAATTGAGTCTCACAGAATCAATTTGAACATTTTCTTAGGGTTTATATGAGTCCAATCTGTTCTAGAGTTAATTTAACATTTTTGGAAATGTTAATGACGTAACACTGGACCAAAGTTCCTGTTTAACCCCCAAATCAAGAGTTATATTAACATTTTGAGAGTAAACGTATAACACTTTGTAGAGTTATCCTGGTTTCACTAAACATGATCACACAGAGGTGTTTTATTTTTACTCTTTATTTGAGTTAATTTAAGATGAAATTATGAGCTAAACTGGTTCAAACTGGTCTACTCTCACAGGAGTTTGAAGTGGTGGGTGAGAGGTGCCAAATTAACACTAAGGGAAGTTGAATTAACTGAAATAACGCCAAATCCAACCCCCATTTAACTTTCAAATAGTTAAAATAAACTCTGAAATATTTGACCCTGAAATTTTAACCCTCCAGTGCTGTGTAGGGACACATGTTTTTTTGTTTTTTTATATATATATTTTTCTATCAGTGCAATAAAAAACACACAATTCCAAAAAAAAAAAAAAAAAAAAGATTCTATTATTGTCTATTTTGTGCTTAAAAGTTACACTGTGCAGCATTAACTTTCAAAAGGCAGATGTTTTGACCTTGCTTGTTCGATTTATACACTCTGATTTAACAATATTAGTTAAGTATTTATTGTGTGTACCTTATGAGTTTTCTTTTTTGGATATTTCTTTCAAAAACAGCATATAGTATTAATTTTGCAGTCTATCTCTAACACATGTACGGTTTTATTTAAGTTTCATATTTGCTCCACAGGCTCAGACAAGAAAGTACTACTATTTAATGTGGAAAATCACATTCTGTTTTTTTTTTTTTTTTTTTTTTTCTATTATCACTGTGGTTTCAGAATCAGTATTGAGTCTATTCATTAGTATTAAAATCAAGTTTAAAATGTTAGTATCCTGATAACAATAGTAGTTAGGAGGTAATTAATTTTGACCTTATGTTACTTCTCTGCTTTTCAGTCCACTAACTGCACTTGTATCCATGGAGATATATATATATATTTTCTAGTAGATCTACTGAATCAAATGCCAGACTGATAATGATGCGAGGCAAAGCGATGCATCTCCATGGAGACAAACGAGTGACCCTCCATGAGAAAAGTTCCACAGTGCAGCCGAGTGCAGTGGTCTCATTCACAAGAAACAGAACACACTTTGCTGCCCCCTAGTGGAGAAAAAAAAAACTGTACGTTGCAACTTTGGCCACAAGGGGTCAGCATTGGATCAGTTTGACAAACCAGGGGCAGGAGGAGTTTGTGTGAAGTAAAAACAATGAAAGTTTGGACAAATAAATGAAATGGTGGTGGGAGGGGCCGAGGGAGCAGACTGGCAGCCTTGGTTCTGTCAGTCTGCCCCCGGGCATCTGTGGAGGGTTTGGACGTCTTGAAAAATGCTATGAAAATCCAGCGCATTAATTATTATTCATTATTACACTGAGACTATGGGAGCACAGTCCTGTATTTGAATCATTTTATGTAATATAGTGTTTAAAGGATAAATGTCACCTGTGCCCCGCTGACCACAAAAGCTCTGATAACATTTTACATAGATAAGTGTTTCCCAAACTTTTTTCCTGGGGACTCATATTTTAAAAGTCACAAAACTTTGCGACCCAAGTCTATAGACATTATTCATAAATCACAAAACAAAGGTGCATTTGACCATTATTGAACATTAATGAGGATATTTTATTGTTGACTGAGTGATCGTGTCTCTTACTCAAGTTTGAAACAATAAAAAACAGTCACTGAAGCGGCAGTAAAAGGATCCATAAGTCTCCTGAAGTGCACTGACCTTTGCTGATTTATCACTTTCTTTTTGGACAACCAAGGAAACATTTCTCAACTGTAGCTGCAGGAACTGGTTCAGAGGAGGCAGATTGGATTTGCTGACTCACTCGCTCTCTCATGTGTCAGAACTGCTGCAGACCTACATGCAGATCGTGACAATGTCATCCATAAACAATCTCTTGCGACCCACATGAAGGTCACGACCCAGTCTTTGATAAACAGTGAAACAGAGTTTAACATTATTTTGTTTAACCTCTTTGTAGACTGAGGGGGCAAAAGTTAGACTGTGGGGGGCTCCAGAATCTCTGTTCATGAGAAACACTGAGGTTCTACTAAGACCACAAACAGAAGCAGTAGCAGCAGCAGCAGCAGCAGCAGCAGGAGTGCATCTACACGGTCACCAAATAGTTTTTCCTTTGATATTAAAATGTGAGGAGAATTGTATATTGACATGTGTCTTAGCTATTTACAGACTTATAAAGTTCGAGAAACTATAAAACACATCCGTCTTTGAGGATGTTCAAACTATGGCCCGGGTTTGGACATCAGTGCGGCCGTCCCACCCATTTTTACAGACCACCTGTTCTACAACTGGAATAACAGAACAGTAGATCTAAACTGAAGGATTCAAGTCTTATTAAAGGGGCGGTGGCTCTGTCAAAACCACAGACTGTATAAAGAAGTGATCTGTGAGAGTGTGACCTGCAGCCTTTGGTTATAGCGGCAAATTTGGAGCCGAATTCCCTATTGCTGCTTTCAGATGACATCACACTGTTCTATAGACCAATATTATTTAATACATGTGGGGGCAGCTAAAATCAATATTGTTCAACTGCAGATTTTTGTTGTAATATAGCGTGGCCTTGGGTCTAGTCAACAATCATCAGGGACCTGCCTTAGATCCTCAGGCAGGTCCCTGTGGCTGTTCCAAAGTCTAGGCTTTTCAATCTGGGCGCCTCGGCTTTGGAACGACTTGCCTGAGGAGATTCCTTATTTGTTTATTTGTATTCTATTTCTTTTTATTTATGTATTATACTTTATTGGTCTGTTTGCATCGTTGTCAGTTTTTCTGATATTTCATGGCAAAATACAATATCATTAATAGGAAAAACTGGCTCTTGTTCCCATCTGCAAATATGACATCATCACATTCTAACACAACCACCAATTTGGAGATCTGACCGACCCAACCTGCCTGCACCACTGGTTTAGCAGGAGGTGGCACTTAGTAACACTGTCAATCAAAACTGTTGCTAATGCTAGTGGGAATGACTTTGTGGAAAGAAGGCGTCTGATTTATCTGTTATTAAAGTTTATATCTTGATTTACAAGAGTCAGTGGAGCCACAATCACACCCATGCCGACACATTTCAGAGATACAGTCCATGGTCAAAAGTGTAAAGTGCACCTCTCTGAATCCACTTGGACAGCCCTGGTTTGGTCCACAGCAGAATGTTATTTAACCACAAAATTGTACCCACATCAAAAAATCTGAAGATCAAAGTTGTTTTTTTCAACAGATAAATCCATATTTTAAAAGTGTGCATTGACTCCACGCTGATGAACGATCAAATGTCAGGTTGAATAGAAGATGATTCCGTGGACTGGTGTGTTAAAGGCCACAGACAGAACAGCTTAGAGCTCATTACACTTTTATTGCTTTGTTTATTTGTTTATTTTGTATTCAGTCTTGTTCTTGTTCAGTGCACGTGGTCATGACTTTTCTCTCTCTCTTTCTCTGCCTCTGTCTCCCTCTTCTCTCACTCCAGTGTGTCTCACTGTGTCTTTTTATCAGACACAGCAAAGAATGATTTTACATGTTTCTGTACCGGTGTTGAGTCTTTACATGGCCCTAGTCTTTTTTTGTAATTTTGTCATTTTTCTTGCACTGAAAAACATTTTAAAAAAATCATGCATCCTTAATAAGTGAGCTTGCATCTCCACAAACCTGATTCTTATTTGGCCTGGAAAGGGCCTCCTCCTGTTTGTTTCCATGGTAGTATTCTTCCATAGGCTATAATATTCCACAGTATGGCTTTAAATGTATCTATCTCTGTGGAGAATGTTCAGTAATATGGTTTTAACTTCCAACTCTATTTACATGGACTCATGTTCCTCCAGAAAGTAACACAGTGTTGCTTTAAAATACATGAAAGGTTTTCATAGTTTTCTAATTATTACTTTGTTTGATGCAGTGTTGTCACGACACTACAGGGGTCACCACACTTTTTTCTCTGGGGGCCACATTATGGCTCCTGACTGTGATGGGGGTCGGGGTCGTATTACAGAATAGTTTGACCCTGACAAAGCTGACAAACCCTGATTATATTCTTTGAAAACTGCCAAACTTTCTTTACATTAGACAAACTGCACAAACACTGAACACAAAAACAATCATCCACTGTTCTTTCAAAACTCTGCACTCAACTTTTACTACTTTAACACCAGACATTTTACTGTCCTTAACTGTACTACAGTACAGTACTCTGCACTACAGTACTCTATACTACAGTACTCTGTACTACAGTACTCTATACTACAGTACTCTGTACTACAGTACTCTATACTACAGTACTCTATACTACAGTACTCTGCACTACAGTACTCTATACTACAGTACTCTATACTACAGTACTCTGTACTACAGTACTCTATACTACAGTACTCTATACTACAGTACTCTGCACTACAGTACTCTACTACAGTACTCTGTACTACTCTATACAGTACTCTGTACTACTAGTACTCTACTACAGTACTCTGTACTACAGTACTGTGTACTAGTACTCTACTACAGTACTCTACTGCAGTACTCTACTACAGTACTCTATACTACAGTACTCTACTACAGTACTCTGTACTACAGTACTCTGTACTGCAGTACTCTATACAGTACTCTATACTACAGTACTCTGCACTACAGTACTCTATACTACAGTACTCTATACTACAGTACTCTACTAGTACTCTGTACTACTACGTACTCTACTCTGCACTACAGTACTCTATACTACAGTACTCTATACTACAGTACTCTGTACTACAGTACTCTGTACTACAGTACTCTATACTACAGTACTCTATACTACAGTACTCTGCACTACAGTACTCTGTACTACAGTACTCTGCACTACAGTACTCTATACTACAGTACTCTGCACTACAGTACTCTGTACTACAGTACTCTGTACAGTACTCTCTTTGTGCATCTGTTGTTATCACTGGTACAGTCTTTCTTTATTTCTCAGGGTTTTTCACAGCGACAGCAGTTGGTGCAGCAAACGTTCCAAATAAACCAGAAGCTCTTAGTTGGGTTCATTTTTGTCGGTGTCCTGTGGAGAGGCTCCGTTTGAAGGTCATCGGGTGAGACGGTGTGTCTCGGCCTCTCTTCAGACAGGTCTGGTGTGCAGGAGAGCCTCAGGGTCCTCGAGCCATGTGCAGTGGAACCTGCTGTGTGCAGGAGTCTGGGACACACATCAGTCAGAGCAGTTTTGGTTTGCAGGTGTGACAGAACCACACTGGAGTCTAGATGATACATAATAACAATTTTATTGCCTGGTCTGGACCAAATAATCGAAGTAGCGTGTGTGAAAGGGCCTTTAGAGAAAATGTCATGAGGAAAAGCTGCAACAACAGTGATCAGAATAGTTATTTGTGCAGACTCCTGCTCTGAATGCACAGTGTTCTGCAGGGAGGACGGGAACAGGCTGGAATGAGAGACGTGTTTTTCTAATAAATTTTTATACTTATTTCAAGCAAAAATGCCTCCAGACAGTGCATTTAAATTCATAGTATTTTATGTTCACTTTTATGTTTTCAAACTGGTTACACTCACAGTTTAGTGTCCTAATGGGTTATTTAGTGATGGCTCCATTGTGAGATTCTGACAGCTGTTTTGACACGTTCTGATGGCTGCTGAGTCGGGTCTAGTCTCCTGGCGTCTCTGTCACGCTCAAACACATCAGCGTTTCAGTCCTCCAAAGAATCACAAGTCTGAACACGGAACTAATCAGACTTTTGGGACACTGCCGATTCTTAATAATTGTTTTTACTGCTTGAAATCCTGGACAGCATTTTTATTGTGTGTGCAGTCGCCTCTCCACAGGTTTGGGTTAGACCTCATTTAGAACTGGTTTAGACCTGCATGGTTTAGTCCTGGTTTAGTTTAGACCAGTCTTACACTCGGTTAGTCCTTATTTAGTCCTGGGTTAGACCTGCATGCTTAAAATGGATTAATCATGGGTTAGACCTGACTTGGAGCTGCTTTAGACCTGATTTAGTACAAGTTTAGACCTGGTTTAAAAGCATGTTTCCATATTTGGAACATTAAACCAGGATAAGGGGCTTTTTTGCTCTCACACACCACGGATACTGTCTTGAAGACGTTGGACAGCAGATGGCGATGTCACCCTATATACTGATAGAAAGACAGCTCCAAAAGACCTGGTTTAGTCCTGCTTTTAGTCCTGGTTTAGTTGTGGGTTAGTCCTGGTTTAGACCTGGGTTAGACCTGGTTTAGTCCTGGGTTAGACCTGGGTTAGACCTGGTTTAGTCCTGGGTTAGACCTGGTTTAGTCCTGGGTTAGTCCTGGTTTAGTCCTGCTTTTAGTCCTGGTTTAGTCCTGGTTTAGACCTGGGTTAGATCTGGTTTAGTCCTGGGTTAGTCCTGGTCTAGTTCTGGGTTAGTCCTGGTTTTAATGCTGGATTAGACCTGGTTTAGTCCCGGGTTAGTTCTGGTTTAGTCCTGGTTTTAGTCCTGGTTTAGTTCTGGGTTAGACCTGGTTTAGTCCTGGTTTTAGTCCTGGATTAGATCTGGTTTAGTCCTGGGTTAGTTCTGGTTTAATCCTGCGTTAGTCCTGGTTTAGTTCTGGGTTAATTCTGGTTTAGTCCTGGGTTAGTTCTGGTTTAGTCCTGGTTTTAGTCCTGGATTAGACCTGGTTTAGTCCCAGGTTAGTTCTGGTTTAGTCCTGGTTTAGTTCTGGGTTAGACCTGGTTTAGTCCTGGTTTAGTCCCAGGTTAGTTCTGGTTTAGTCCTGTTTTAGTCCTGGTTTAGTCCCGGGTTAGTCCCGGGTTAGTTCTGGTTTAGTCCTGGTTTTAGTCCTGGGTTAGTCCTGGTTTAGTCCTGGGTTAGTCCCGGTTTAGTTCTGGGTTAGTCCTGGTTTTAGTCCTGGTTTAGTCCTGGTTTAGTCCCGGGTTAGTCCTGGGTTAGTCCTGCTTTAGTCCTGGTTTAGTCCTGGTTTAGTCCCGGGTTAGTCCTGGGTTAGTCCTGCTTTAGTCCTGGTTTAGTCCTGGTTTAGTCCCGGGTTAGTCCTGGGTTAGTCCTGCTTTAGTCCTGGTTTAGTCCTGGGTTAATCCTGTTTAATGCAGTTTTTTTTGGAGTTGTTAAAATGTTCAGCCAATCTCCTAAAAACACAGATTTTCAAATGAAAAGTCTGGAGAAATAAAAGTGTAAAATGTTTCAACACAGTCAGAGTTTCTTCCCTGCAGCTTCACTTTGTGTTTCACAATTTTAGTCTTTGTGGCAGAAAAGTCGTGACATTTCCGAACGTGTTTGGATCAAGATTTGGTCTCCAGGAGAAATCCCATGTCCTGCTCTATCCACACGGAGCGGAGGTCTGACAGAACGACAACAAGGAGGAGAGGGGGAGGAGGAGAGAGAGAGGAGGGAGAGAAAGAGAGAGGAGGAGGGAGGAGAGAGAGAGGAGGGAGAGAAAGAGAAAGGAGGAGAGGAGAGAGTGAGAGGAGGAGAGTGAGAGAGGGAGGAGAAGAGGAGAAGAGAGAGATGAGGGAGGAAAGAGTGAGAGGAGGGAGGAGAGAGTGAGAGGAGGGAGGAGAGGAGTGAGAGGAGGAGGAGAGGAGAGTGAGAGGAGGGAGGAGAAAGAGAGATGAGGGAGGAAAGAGAGTGAGAGGAGAGGAGAGGAGAGAGTGAGAGGAGGGAGGAGAGAGTGAGAGGAGGAGTGAGAGGAGGGAGGGAGAAAGAGAGATGAGGGAGAAAGAGTGAGAGGAGGGAGGAGAGAGAGTGAGAGGAGGAGAGTGAGAGGAGGAGGAGGAGAAAGAGAGATGAGGGAGAGAAGAGTGAGAGGAGAGGAGAGAGAGAGGAGAGAGGAGGAGGAGAGAGTGAGAGGAGGGAGGAGAGTGGAGAGAGGAGGAGAGAAAGAGAGATGAGGGAGGAAAGAGTGAGAGGAGGGAGGAGAAAGTGAGAGGAGGAAAGAGAGAGGAGGGAGGAAATATAGAGAAGTGGAGGAAACGGAGTGAGAAGAGAGAGGAGAAAAAGAGAGAGAGGAGGGAGGAGAGAGAGGAGAGAAAAGAGAGAGGGAGGTGGGGGAGGGAGAGGAGTAAGGAGAGAGAGAGGAGGGGGAGAAACAGAGAGGGGAGAGAGGAGGCAGAGAAAGGGAGGGGGGGGGGGGGTTTAGGATGACAAAGAAGTCATTTCAAGGGAAGACAAGGAGGAGAGAGAGGACGTGATTAAAAAAGTCACAAAGAGAGAGGGAGAGAAAGACAGAGGAAGGGAAAGGATGAGAGGGCAAGAGAGGAAGAAAAGAGAGAGTTAGAGAGGAGAGAGAAACATGGAGGTGAGAGGAGATGTGAGCGGACATGTCAGTGTGGTATAAATCCATGTGATGAAGACGAGTGGAGCATGAGTGTGTTTAAACAGTGAGCATGTCTGAGGTTTTACAGCAGGTTCATGTGGAGGTGAGTTACACAGTTGAGCTCCGTCCAGACACAACGGTTCAGAGAAGAACAGATGAGTCACACTGAGCCGAGCAGCTCGGACATTAAAGTGTCACACTGGAACCTCGTATAAAAAGAGAATAAAATAAAGACTTTATTTATTTTACACACTAGTCAAAGCCTCTAATAGTGAAACACTGTGTCATTATTCACTCACTACACACTCTGTGGTCTACACAGCAAAAACTGCAAGGTTTACATTTCAGGGTAAAATGTTTCAGAGTTGTTTTTAACACAAAAAGTGTTATTTTAACTATTTAAAAGTTAAATAGGGGTTGGAGTTGGGGTTATTTGCCAGAGTTGATATGGTTGAAACTCCTGAACCAGTTTTATTCATAATTTCATTTTAAATTAACTAAAATAAAGTGTAAAAATAAAACACCTCTGTTTAGCTAATTTGTCTAGCTAAATCAGGATAACCCTACTAAATGTTAATATAACTAATTTCAGGGTTAAACAGAAACTTTGGTCCAGTGTTACTTCATTAACATTTACAAAATTGTTAAATTAACTCTAGAAACAGATTAGACTCATATAAACTCTGAGAAAATGTTCAAATTGATTTTGTGAAAGTCCATTTTAACACTGCACTTTTTGCAATGTAGGAGACTGTTGAAGCCACAGATGCCCTGGGGCAGACTGATGAACATGAGGCTGATAATCTGCACCATCAGCCTCTCACACACTCACATACAAAACAATGTGGGTGAAGTGTCTTGCCTAAGGAAACAACAACAGAACATGGTCAGAGTGAGAATCAGTCCTCTGATCATCGGGTTGGGGGAACACTGCTTTAAGCTCTACTTCTTCCAGGACAAATGAGAGTCAGGTCTGTGGAGATGCAAGCCAACTCAGAGTAAGGACACATATAAAAACTAGGGCTGGGCAAAAATTTTATCGCGATTAATCGCATGAGTTCGAGCGATTAATCGCAATTAATCGCATGTTAAACGCAAAACCAATTAATGAATTAAAAAGTAGAGTATAGGGTTAGGGTCTTTTATTGGAAATGTAAATGAAAGAGCCACACGTTTGTTGTGTAAACAGCATTTCTTTCACAGGGGAACCTCAGAGCCTCCAAGGTCTTCAGTGAAGGCTCAAGAAAAAATACTGAATGGACGTTTGTACTACTGATATATTTATTGAATATTTTTTATGCTGTGAGTAATGAACACTGCACTAGTATTCATTTCTAGATCAGTGTTATAAACTTGGACTGATATTTCTTAGGAAACAAAGGGTTAATATAATGGAATGGAAATGGACCAATCACATTTTTTCTTCCAATGGTATCTGGGCAAATCAGTTACTCCAGCACTGAACTAAAGAAATAAGCTCAGCTCAGAGTCCGGAGCCCGCGGCTGAGTCTGCGGCTCGCGGAGGCTCGGGCACGTTGCATCTCACGTGGTCAGAAAAAAGTGAAAAAAGTGTAAAGAAAAGACGTCAAACTTAAAGAAACGCTCACGGTGGACTTTTTCAAAGTAAAAGCCAGTGAGAAACAGAAGTTTACAATAAAATAAATAAATAAATAATAAAAGACTGCGTTAACGATGGTAAAATAATTGTCGGCGTTAATGACTTAATTAGTTAACGCAAAGTTAACGCAAAGTTAACGCGTTAACGTGCCCGGCCCTAATAAAAACATAAAAAAAGAACAACAACAAAAAACAAAAAAACAAAAAACAGCATACTTTGGTTTGTACCAAAAGTTACACAGAGGAGCTTTAAATTTAAATTTGTACACTCATGCTTGTCCTGGTTTAATCCTGGTTTAGACCTACTTTGGTCTTGATGAGTCCTGGTTTAGAACTGGTTTAGTCCAGGTTTAGTTCTGTTCACTTCATGCCGCAGTAAACACTCAAGTCGTTTAGTGTGATTTGGTTCATCAGGTTTTCTGTTCTGATATTTTACATTCTTGTGCACAGAGTTCTGTTTGTTTCCCAGCTGGAGTTTGGGCTGCGCTCTGCTTCTTCACAAATGTCACTGATGCTGCTGCAACGTGTGAAAAAGAAACAACCAAAACATGCACCAGGTTAGTGTCGTAATACTCCAGACTGCTGTTTAGTCTCAGACTCGTCCATGTTTAGACTGGGTCTTGTCTTAGTCTAGATGTCTGATACTTGATGAGTGATACAATGGAGATAGATTTAGATATATTTGTGCCAAAATAATTGTAAAATACAAATAAATAATGAAAATTACAAAAATGGTCTCGATTTGGTCTCAAAGGGCTGTGGTCTTGCTCTTGTCTCAGTCTTTAAAAGTCTTGGTCTTGTCTCGGTCTCAGGACCCTGTGGTCTTGGACTGGTCTTGGTCTCATTTAGTGCGGTCTTCATTGCAGCACTACACCAGGTAATATCAGAGCTCCATGAGAGACAGAACCATCTCATGGACTGGGACTTGGGTCACAGAGGGACACATGTCCCATCAGAATAAGGAAGGACATCAAGATCACTACCACACTGTGAACTGGGACAAGAGGGAGTACCAGCTCTCTCACTCCTGGGACACAGTTCTGAAGAAGTCAGACGGTGCTGTTATAAGAGAAAGTCAGTGAAATAAACACAGCACATGTGTACAAAGAATCTCAAAATTCAAACCATTTTCTCTACCAATAACCTGAAATAGTTTGGGAACATTGTTATGATCTTTGGAGAGAGTTCACCATAAACTCCAGATTTGTGTGACGTCGTCCTCATTTAGACCAAACCTAAACTTTCAGTGTTTGTGATGCAGATTTGTAGTGACATTTCCTCTGCTCATTAAAGCCCACATGACATTTGTCATTTATCAACTTCTCACCAGTTTTGACTCAAAAATCGACATCAGGAACAAATCAATGTAAACTAATTAAAGCTGTATCAAACCAACGTCTGCACACTACACAAGCAACTTTATTCCTTTGTATTTGTTAAAGGGCCGTTTTACGATATGTTCTGATCTATATGTGATAATGTCGTTTCCTCTTCACAAACAGACCTGGAGTTGTGTTTTGTTTCATTCACATGTTTAACACACAAACCCTGCATAGTGTCATTTCTGGACGATAAGCCGCTACTTTTTTCTCACACTTTAAACCCTGCGAAACATCTCAAACTTCAGTAGTCGGACATCCACTCATACCTGATCCATACACCTATCCCCGCCCCCGAGAGAGTCTGAAATCTGCTGAAATCCTACAAGACACTGACATGATACAGACAGAACAGAGGCTGAGAGGGTGATGCGCTGAGGAAGATGCTGTTTGATTGTGTTTTGAACAGTTATTTTTCACTTCATGCACACACCCTCCTCATATGATGCAGATTTTAAATTAAACACAGTTGATGTTGCTGCAGAAGAAGGAAACAGATCTGCTGCACGTGAGCTCGGCGTCAGTGAGTCGATGGTGAGACTTTGGCGACGGCAGCGTGACGAACTGAATCAAAGCAAAAAAACGACAAAAGCTTTCAGAGAAAATAAAAGCATAGTGTGAGAGATGTAATTCATTAATTTAGAGTTATACATGATTATTTTAGGAAAAAACTGTTCTACATGATTATTGTGAATTAATGTAAACACCCCCTATTGTTTTTATGATGTTATTGTTTTAAATTCTGAACATTGTTGTTTTTACGAGGTGCATTTGAACACCCTGCACTGTTTTTTGTACGTGTGCCTTGAACTAGACTGGAGTGTGTTTTTACCGCATTTAGGTACAGAAGCCAAGAGGGGTCACAACAAACGCAAACGCCGCAACAACATACAAATGCAACAACACAACAAAAAGCCACAACACACCAAAAAAAGCCACAACGGAAATGACCGTGGGACTTTATTTTAATGCAAACGCTGCAACAAATACAAATGCCACAACTCAAACGCAAATGTCACAACACATTAAAAAGCCACAACGGAAGTGACCGCGGGACTCTGTTTTCCGACGGACCGATCAAGTGGCAAGTGACAAAGAACTACAACGTGAAACAAATAAAACAATAAATAAAATAATAATAAAAAGAATAAAACAATAAATAAATAATAATAATAATAATAATAATAATAATAATAATAATAATAATAATAATAATAATAATAAATCATAATAATAAAAAGAATAAAACTATAAATTACTTTTACTTATGTTTCCAACTTCTCCATTCCTTTACTTTTCACGTTATAGTTCTTCTTCTTCACTTGCCGCTTGATCGGTCCGTCAGAAAGTCCCGCGGTCACTTTCGTTGTGGCTTTTTATGTGTTGTGTCTTTTAATTGTGTTGTGGCTTTTTAATGTGTTGTGGCTTTTTAATGTGTCGTGGAATTTTAATGTTTCGTGGCTTTTTAATGTGTTGTGGCTTTTTAATGTGTTGCGGCATTTGGGTTTGTGTTGTGGCATTTGTATTTGTTGTGGCGTTTGCATTAAATTAGAGTTCCGCGGTCATTTCTGTTGTGGCTTTTTTTAGTATGTTGTGGCTTTTTGTTGTGTTGTCACGTTTGTATTTGTTGCGGCATTTGCGTTTGTTGTGACCCCTCTCGGCTTCTGTAGCTCGGCACGGGATGAGAGCGGGGGGCTGTTGGAGCCATTTTAATTTTTTTTTTTTTTTTTTTTTTTGGCTTCATAATAAATATCTCCTGTGGAAAAGACAACCTGAATCATTTCTGTGCTTGAAGATCTGCAACAATAGCCTGATTCATCAGCTGGTTTTACTTCGTGGAAACCATCTGACCTCACAGTATTAGGATTCGTTTGCTTGACAGTAGGCGAGTACTTTTCTTATTTAACCATTCGCTGCTATTTGGTTGTTTGACGTATGTAATGCGCCGCTCTCAGGGCTAACTGGTATATTAAGCTTTTCCCAAATCTCGTAGGAAGAAGAACAATAACGTCTTTCCCCTTGGTCACTTACTGTTTAACAAATTGGTTTCAGACAAACAAAACCAGCCTAAAACCCACAGACTCACTATACAAACAGATAATAAAAATATTGGACAAAAAGCCCATGAGATACCACCACTGCGATATTTTACAAAAGCACAACCCGTTAAACTGGAAAACCTCATCAAGTATCAAACCTCTGTCTCAATTACAAAATCATCCATGGACAATCATCTCCTCCACTCTCCCAGTTCATCAGAATCAGAACCACCACACAGTGACTGACTCGAGGGGCGGCCTGTGGATCTGTGTCGTTCCCCTGAGGAAAAGTGCATTCAGCCAGAGCCTTTTCCATCACAGCCTCTCAGGAGGAACTCACTCCCCGCCAGCTTTAGAGACCTAACCTCATACATTCTATTCAAAAAGCACACTAAGAACTGGACAATAACTCATCAAACCTGCAATCATTTGTTTGCCCTGCTCCCTACCCGAGTGTGTATGTGTCTGTGTGCTCTAGTGTGTGTGTTATTTACCCGAGTGTGTATGTGTCTGTGTGCTCTAGTGTGTGTGTTATTTACTCGAGTGTGTGTGTGCCTGTGTGTCTGTGTGCTCTAGTGTGTGTGTTATTTACTCGAGTGTGTGTGTGTGTGTGTCTGTGTGCTCTAGTGTGTGTGTTATTTACCCGAGTGTGTGTGTGTGTGTGTGTCTGTGTGGTCTAGTGTGTGTGTTATTTACTCAAGTGTGTGTGTGTCTGTGTGCTCCAGTGTGTGTGTGTGTGTGTGTGTGTGTGTGTGTGTTATTTCTCATTGTGTACATTGTGATTATGGTTGTTAGTGTTTGTTTGTTTGAAGTATTTTGTTGAAATTGGAAACTGTGTCTCAGATCACATGGCCCTGACCTGTGGGGTGCCTCGGGGTCAATCCTGGGCCCCCTGTTGTTCAATCTCTACATGCTGCCATTAGGCCAGTTAATAAGCAGCAATAACGTGTCCTACCACAATTATGCAGATGACACTCAGATCTACGTCTCTCTGGCAGCAGGAGACTATGGACCAGTGGACTCACTTTGTCACTGCATCCAACAGATCAGTGTGTGGATGCAAAACAACTTTCTCCAGCTAAACTCTGACAAGACTGAAGTCATAGTGTTTGGTCCACAGAAACAAAGGGACAGTGTCAGCAGTCACCTCCAGTCTCTCTCTCTAAAACCTTCAAATCAGGCAAGAAATCTAGGGGTAATAATGGACTCAGACTTGAACTTTAACAGCCACATCAAATCAATAACATCTGCAGCCTTTTACCATCTAAAAAACATAGCAAAAATCAAAGGTTTACTGTCTAAAGCAGACTTGGAGAAACTTATCCATGCGTTTGTCTCCAGTAGATTAGACTACTGTAATGGTCTGCTCACTGGTCTCTCCAAACGAGCTGTGAGACGCTGCAGAACATCCAGAACGCTGCAGCTCGGGTCCTTACTCGAACTAGGAAGTACGAGCACATAAGTCCTGTGCTCAGGTCTCTGCACTGGCTCCTGTGGCTCAGAGAATAGACTTTAAAGCAGCTCTGCTTGTACAAGTCTCTCCATGGCCGAGCACCAAAGTACATCTGTGACATGTTAGTGTCATATGAACCATCTCGCACTCTGAGGAGCTCAGGGACCGGCCTCCTGCTGGTGCCCAGAGTCACGACTAAACAAGGGGAGTCAGAGTTTCAGGTTCATGCAGCTAAAACCTGGAACAGTCTGAACATGTGAGACAGACTCTTCTGTGACGCTGTTTAAATCCAGGCTCAAAATATTTCTGTTTGACTGTGCATATAACTGAAAGGTTTTCATTCCACACTCTTCTCTCCAATTTATGTTTCTCTTTTTTAATTTTTTTTATTTTATTTTATTCTTCATGATTATTTATGTTTTGATTTGTTTTTATTTAGATTTTAATGTATTTGTTATTCTGTAAAGCACTTTGAATTACTTTGTGTACGAATTGTGCTATACAAATAAACTTGCCTTGCCTTGCCTTGTTATCTCACTGTCTTTTAATTGAACTGTTTTGCACAATTACATTCTTGTTGTTGTGTTTTTAGGGTGACCATGTTTACATCTGTCCAGGGACTACAGATGAAAAAAAAATCTGGTACATTTACAGAACTGTTGATTAATGTACCTGTCCCTGTTAAATAAACCAAATAAATAAATAAATCAAATTCACCAAACATTCTCTTTGTTCCGGCTTTAAATCCTCGATCTCTGGAATCGTTGCCAACACAGAATATATGACTCTTTGCTGATTGGCTGATGCCTGAACTCGCACTTCCAGGCTTCTTGCAAACCGCCTAGTGTATTCTGATTCCTGATCTAGTCGCTGGAGAGAAATTAAATTGAGTGGTGGCACTAGGTGGTGCCAGCCTGACTAATAAAAGCAGACGGCCCCAACTTGAAAACGTTCTTGAAGATGTAGACACCTACGGCTTATAGACAGACGCAGCCTATATATCATCATCATCGTCATCATCATCATCATCAATTTTAAAAACAGACAAGGACAGTGACAATACAAAACAATAAACATTTATGTTTTTAAAAGACAACCACACCAGTGTCTCCACATATTGGACTGATCTTATTGCACTGAATCTTATATTTGTGAGTGACATTATTATTTCATTGTCTGATTTGTTCAGTCTGCAGATAAAACTGTACATTAAAATTCTTAGTGCAGCTTGCAAAGTGTTCACTCGTGCAGTAACAAACATTTCAGTCACACTTGTCCATCGTGGCCTCCTCAAAAGCTCTGTAAAGCGTCACTGTAAGCACCTGCAGTCTTTACAAACTGGCTTTTTTATCATTAGTCCAGAGGTGAGCTGTGTACAACGGTGTACAATATGATTTAAACAATAACAACTTTACATCATTTACACTTTTTTTTTTCTTTTCAGATGTAGTTGATGTGGCTTATATGTGGCTCAATATTTCGGCCATTACTGTATATAGTCTGTGTTCTTGTTGTGAACAGACCCTCAACCACAAAAGTTACATAGTGCACATTTAAATGTCTGATACTTTACTGGTCCAGTACAGTACACATATATTGAGTGTGTATACATGCACATCAGTATCCCGGTTATTAGCCATATCCCAAACAGGAAGCTCGGGAGGTTATTTTAATAGATCCATGGGTTCTAACCAGTGGTACGGAGCTATGAGGTATCCCACAATCCACTGCACAGATCACACCCAACATGTAGATGTTTTATTAAAATATTCTGCATAAATAAACTCAACTTTATAACATATGAACCATAAACACAACCACCCGTTTGATAATATAATTCAGCTTTGTCACATTTGTTTACATTTTACTGAAACTTAAGACCACATGGTTCATTAGCATAAACTGTTAACGGTGATAAAAACAACTTGCTCCTTGTGCTGCTGATGCATTCAGCAGCATTCATAAGTGTGTTCTGTGTGTATATTGTATAGGAGATGTTTCATGTTTAACTTTTCAGCGATCATACGTGTGCAGGTCGTAAGAGTGCAGATTCGTGTGCAGGTTTAGCGCAGAACATTTTAGCGTCATTTCACTCATGTATGGTCACTTTATTTATGCTGGTCATTTTATTTATGTTGATCACTTTATTTATGTTGATCCACTTTATTTATGTTGCTATTGTAGTGGTGAAAAGACTGAAAAGTATTTGTCTTCTAGATGCATGCACACTCAAATTTATGTAGCAGTAACTGGGATACTGCATTTACATGCCACAGTATCCCAGTTACTATGGGAAAATACCAGCTACAGTATCCCGGTTTCTCATAACCGGGATACTGAAATCGTATACATGCACCATGACAAAACCGAGATACTCAAAAAGCCCGATCATAACCGGGATACTGATGTGCATGTATACACACTCATTGTATATAGATATTTACTGTCAGAGAACCAGGAAGTGCATTGTTATCATGCTAGTGCTAGTCTCTAGCTTTAAACTCCGCTCTGGTCTCTGAAAGTTGTGAAAAGCTTTTCTAAACTCATCCTGGTGAATAATGAGGATGTTCTTGATGCAAAGGTAAAGTGAGGAAGAACTTTGGATCACTGCAAACTGTTTACAATGAAAAAGGAACTTTAGTTTTTCCAAAACTGCACTAACAGCCACAGATTCATTTAGTTGTGAATTAGGCTCAAACCTGTTCCTGCTGTGTTGTTTTCACAGCTCCATCTCTCCTCCTCAATGAAGCATCTGTTACCATGACGATGAGTCACTGCACTGACACATGCAGGTGTCATGAATGAGGCCAAAATATAAATCTGACTTAAACAAACATTTGGACTCAGTCACATTAGGCCCTGCTCTGCTCTCTCTTCCTCTCTTTCTGTCTCTTGTTCTCCTTCTCTCCCTTCCTCCTCTTCTATCTTTCTCTCTTTCTCTGTGTGTCTCTCCCTCCTTCCCTCCCTCATCTCTTTCTTTTTTGCTCACTCGCTTCCCCCTCACTCTCTCTATGTTTCTGTCTACCCCCTCTCTCTGTTTCCCTCACTCCCTCTCTCTACCTTTTTCTCTATCTGTCTTTCTCTCCCTCTTTCTTTCCTTTTCTCTGTCTCTCCCTCCTTTCCTCTGTCTCTCTTTTTTTCAATGAAAACATGAAACTTTCATCAGACAGAAACAAAAATCAATAGTTGTCACACTTTCTCTAGTTTATCTGAGAAACAGAGAAAAGGCTGCACAGTAAGACAGGATCTAGTTTAGTCCTGGTTTAAGTTTACTCCTGGTTTAGTCCTGGTTTTGAGCAGCTCTTGTGGTGTATTTCCATTCTACAATGGTCAGGTGCTTTGGTTTAGTCTGGGTCTAATCCTGGTTTAGTCCTGATTTAGACCTGCTTTAGTCCTGGATTAGTTACGATTTACACCTGGTTTAATCCTGGATTAGACCAGTGCAGTCCTGTTGTAGTCCCAGTTCAATACTGGTTCAGTCCTGGCTCATAGTCCAGGTTTAGTCCCGGTTCAGTCCCAGTTTAGTCCCGGTTCAATTCCGGTTTAGTCCCAGTTTAGTCCTTCCTCAGTCCTGGTTCAGTCCTGGTCCAGTCCTGTTTCAGTCCTGGTTCAGTCCTGATTCAGTCTTGTTTCAGTCCTGGTTCAGTCCTGTTTCAATCCTTGTTCAGTCCTGGTTCAGTCCTGGTTCAGTCCCGGTTCAGTCCTGGTTCAGTCCGGGTCCAGTCCCGGTTCAGTCCTTGTTCAGTCCTTGTTCAGTCTTAGTCCAGTCCTGGTTCAGTCCTGGTTCTGTCCTGGTTCAGTCCCGGACACAGGCTCATTGTGATTCGGAGCACAGATGCACAGATCTCTCCATCACCTTTAAAATAGAGCACAAGGAGATGTGCAGCATGTCCTCCTCTCCTCTCCTCTCTTTATCTGCCCACACTTCACTCTTTGATTTATTTCATTTCAAGGACAGTAGAGCTTAGTGCTTAGTCCTCCTGCCTCACAACGAGAAGGTTCTGGGTTAGGTTTTACTTAATTTTGTGTGTCTATTCTCCTTGGTTTAATGAAGGGCAAATGTTTAATATCACACACAGTGTTCTCTCTGAGCCATGTCACGATGTCGTTCCTCATCACAAGCAGACCTGGAATTGTTTTTGTTTTGTGAGCTTATTCCCTGTGTTTTTAATGTTTCATTCATGTTAATTCACTATGTGATTGAAGTCACAGAGTTCCTTGACATGATGTGTATGTTTCTGCACTTTGGAGTGTCAGTGGGGTTGGGATATGATGTCATATGGACTATGAGTGTATATGGGACAGCAAAGGGGTGGGTCTCCAACCTTTAGCGTATGCCAATCTATGATAAACACATGTTGGGTCAAAACTGCTGTGTATGTTTCTGCTGAAGATGCTAACTCAACAAGTGATGCTAGTATAAATGCAACTGGTTTTTCTGTGTAAGAGAATGGGGGACGTCGTCTGAGGCGTTGTCCAGGGACGACAACGCAAAGAGACGCCATAGGCTGACTCATGTAAAATCAACTTGAACTGGAGAGACCTGTACCTGCCTGAACTAATAAAGAGATGTCTGAGAACTGTTTTAACTCTCCAAGACTCTTTTTTAAGATTCTCTGTTCAGACTGCCTCCAGGAGAAGCTGACAGTTTCATTCACACATGTCTGTCTACATCTCCAAAACTCAAAATGCTCTGTTCCACCTTGTGATGTCATGAAGTGGTAGTTTTAATTTTAAACAGCTCCTTTTACCTGTTAGTTCAACAGAAATTGGCAAATCCAGGGCAGGAAATTTTGAGTTTAAAAACACAATGGAGTACTTGAAGTAGTACTCGATTTATTGTCAATCTCCGTTCCTGCCCTCACCTCTGGTCATGAGCTCTGGGTAATGACCGAAAGGACGAGATCACAGATACAAGCGGCCGAAATGAGTTTCCTCCGCAAGGTGTCTGGGCGCTCCCTTAGAGATAGGGTGAGGAGCTCAGTCACACGGGAGGATGGGCTCGCCTGGGTCCCCCCCGGAGGAGCTGGAGGAAGTGTCCAGGGTGAAGAAAGTCTGGGAGTCCCTGCTTAGACTGCTGTCCCTGCAACCCGCCCCCGGATAAGAGGAAGAAAATGGATAGATGGATGGATGGATTACTCAAACATGTGAATGAAACAAAACAACAAACATGCCAACACAGGCCAAGTTACAGGTCAGATCTGCAGAGAGGCGAGGAGAATGTTATGCAGGTGTTTCTAGTCTTGGACACTTGGACACAACATTTATTTCTATTAGAATATTCGATATATACAGGATGTACATGTGAAAAATAGATGTACAAATCACAGCAAAGCAAAC
This sequence comes from Boleophthalmus pectinirostris, assembly GCF_026225935.1. Lineage (NCBI taxonomy): Eukaryota > Metazoa > Chordata > Actinopteri > Gobiiformes > Gobiidae > Boleophthalmus > Boleophthalmus pectinirostris. The sequence continues at coordinate 22,756,432 of NW_026571299.1, read as the reverse complement.
AGAACATTTCTTTGTGATTTTTTTTTTTTTTTGTCTGTGCTGTCACTGTTTTTGGAGAAATGTGTGTACCTGTGACCGAACTGAACTGAACCAAACCAAATATTTTCAGCACAAGTGTTACTGTGTTTTATGTTTTGTTTTGTTCATTTTTCTTGTTTTGAGTGTTTTGATCCATTTGAACAAAATAGACATGTTTGTAATTTCCTCTTTCCAAAACATGAATACAATTAAACTGTACAAAAATCAGTATTGGTTCTTTGCAGTGACATGGGGGGGAGTACTACATGTGTTTCTATGTCAGAATGTCCAGCAGTTCCCAAGGTGACACAATGCACACATCAGCAAACACAGCCTGATAAGTGTTCAGAAAATAAAAGAAAAAAGGACAGAATGGATTTAAAGAGCACATTTTCAGAAGCTTGTGATCAATATGAGCGTTCACGGAGTTTGATTTTCAACAAAAGGTGAGAGTGACAACTGAAAAACTGTTGGTTAATGCCAGACTGTGAGTGTAATGTTATTTGAGAGGGACTTGTTTTACAGCACAAATCAGCTCATGTGTTGTAGTTCAGATGAGTCAGCTGTTTGTGGACAAATTGTGTTAAAATACAGCTCAGACTAATGTTGACATCAGCAGCAGAGAATCCACCTTGAGTATATTCAGAGGTGTACTGCAGTTTGACAGACTCTCCTCTACGTGTGCACAGCTCAGCTCCACCCTGTGACCTCATGAGGGGAAGTGCACATTTGGCTTCATGTCAATCACTCTGACTGTGAGCCTCAGAGCAGCAGAGGAAACGTCTGAGCCAGAGTCTGAGTGTGTGAGAGGGAAACATGTTCCTATGGTTTAGCTCTTATTTTATTTGACTGGTTTCATTGTTTAAAGATGAGTATTATTCAATCTGAGCTACTTTTTGGGCGTGCACAAAAAGGCACCTAAACTTGCTCTGTATGGAGATATGGGCAGGGAACCATGGGAAGTGAGACACTTTTGGGATATGGTGCGGTTATGGAGGTTGGTTAATATGCAACACACAAGATTAATCAAACATGTATTTTATGGGAGTCTGTTACATAAATCGTCCTGGAGTAGAGAGATTGAGAACATTTATGAGATTGCAGATCTCCAATTTATTTACAGAAATAAATTAATCTGTAGTGTCAGACAAATGAGGAACATTTACTTTGATAAGCATAAACAAAGGTGGCGCAATGAAATCTTATGTAAACCAAAATTAAGAACATATATCTTAATTAAAAACTGTTTTGGACCTGAGCCGTATGTCACCCTGAACCTGAGCAGAGGTCAGAGGTCAGTATGTGTCCAGTTGAGGTGTGACTCTGCCTCTGGCCTTGGAGACGGGACACTTCCACTCAGTCCCAGAGGAGGAGCACATGTGTCTGTGCGACTTAAAGGACGTTGAAAATGAAATGCATTTTCTGTTTTATTGTCCTTTGTGTCATGACCTGCGCTGTAAGTTTATGTTTAATGTGTCTTATTGTTGGTTTGCTGTGTCTGATGAGGAGAGACTCAAGTATCTGTTTAAATGTTTTTAAGTTGCCTCAGTTTGTGTTAAAAGCCTGGGACCTCCGAAAAAGGACACTTTATGTTTGATGTGTGGTTTGCTTATTGTTTTATGTGTCTTATAAACCCATGTGAGCTGGGCACCAGTTAAATGGTGCATGACACTAAATAAATACAGTAAACTAAACTAAATTAAACTAAACTAAACTGTATTCTCCCTGTGTGCGTGTCTGTGTGTGTGTATGTCCACCCGCGATAATTCCACCATTTATGGACCACTTGTCACCAGATTTGGTATGTGGGTCAAGCCCCTGTGCACGATGCTACAATTTTGGCAATTTCTGAACCATCTGCGAGCTAAAATATTCACCCAATCATCACACAAGTTGGCACACACATAACCGGGGTACACTGAATGTTGCAGGTTGTAACTGGTCAAGGTCACTTAAAGGTCAAGGTAACCAAGGTCAAATATGTGTTTTTGGTCATAACTCCGTGAAGGATGGAGTTCAAGCAACAGGAGTGTCTCAAAATCTCAGAAAAAATATTATCTATTTATAATTCTATGCATTTGTTTAGTAAAATATGAATAGTTTTCCAGATAATCACTAATTCTAACAGTTCCTTTTTCTTTCAGTGTAGCCGTTAAAATTCTAATTGGAACAAAAATAATTTCCATTTCTTGTTTTTCTGGTGATACACGACACACTCATCTACAGTCACACAACTAACATACACACAACTCATGAAAAATGACATTTTGGTTACACACTAGTAAACACACACATTCTCATGTGTGACCAACATCACACAAATGTTCATGGGCCTGTACACATACACACATTACATTGTGGATATAATGATCACGTAATATGGGCTGGGCTCCTCATAAACTGCGTCTGTGGTGATGAACTGACCCCACCGACGCACTCATGGAGACCAGGTTGTTATCTCTGATTGCACTTGCATTATTATTATTAGTAGTATGTACCGTATTTTTAGGATGATAAGGCACACCGGATTATAAGGAGCAATATCAATAATGTAATAAACAGACGACACTTGAGACTGATCCTTAGTCCAGGCGTCCACGATCCATTGACAGATCGTGGTGTAATTCGCCCCACATTTCCCTGTCTTGGTGAATGTGGATTATGAATGTGAATGTGGGTGGATCATTTAAGGTTTTTTTTTTTTTTTTTTTTTCAATTCCTATGAGGACGACTCACATATACATTGAGTAATAATGTGTTTAATGCAGCTTTGCCAAATTTGTTTATGTTTTACAAAAACAAAACTTAAAACCACATGGCTCATTTACATAAACTATAAGCACTGAAAAAACCCCAGCTCAATCCTTGTTGTGGTCAGCTTCTGTCGGACTAAAAGACACGACTCAGTGGAATATGTGAGTACTTTCTGTGTCGTGCTTTAGCATTTCAACAGATTTTTGAGTGCTGTGTACCACATAAAATTGGTCTGAGGTCAGTAAGCACAACCAGAATTAATACATAAGGCGCACTGTCCATTTTTGAGAAAATTAAAGGATTTTAAGTGTGCATTATTGTCTGAAAAATGTGATATTTGTGCAGCACTTTGGAAACTGTTGGTGAAATGTGCTATATAAAAAACTTGGATTGATTGGATGTTTCAGATCATGTCCAGGAGCTGAGGGCACCAGCTGATTTTGAGTTATGTCGGCCTTAACCACAAACTGTATAAAGAAGTGGACTACAGTGTGTGACGTCACCCAAATTTGGAGCCAAATCCAAATTAGAAATAGGAATGTATTTACTGTCAAAACAGCAAAAACAAAACAACAAAATAAAACAAAAAACAGGCTCATGTAGAACATTTTAAGACCAAAATGAGGAGGCTCACTGCTGCAGTCACAGAGAGGAGTCAATGAAAGTGTCCCTATGTTCACTTCCTATTTGGAACGTGGCAGCTATTTCCATTCATATAAACAGTCTACAGTGCTAACTCTTACTCTAACTCTTACTCTAACTCTTACTCTAACTCTTACTGTAATGGCGAGTGCACCAGCTCAGGTTAAGACCACTCGTAGCTCCACTGGTCAAAGGTGCACTGCTGGGAGCTGTGTTACGAGTCCGGTCTAGGGGGCAGACCTGCACAGAAGAATAGTCTGAATAACAGGAAAAATAAAGACAACAGGCAGTGAGCTTTGGTTCAGTGCAGCCTCGCTTCATTGTATGTAATTAAAAAATATTCCAAATTACATTTTACTGTAAATTTAGCAATAATCTGGTCTTTTTACAATACATGTTCTCATCTGACTTGAACACATATACTGTCTAATTACCAGAAAACGTGTATTTACTGAAATATGTGTACATCTGCATATATCTATACAATAACCAGTCTCTGTTTCTTATTTGAGGATTAACTGAAATAATATTCCAATTTTTTTGAGTTCGGCTTACACATGTACACATTTTGTAATTACAATAACAACTTTAACTTCATTATTTTATCTTAAGTGTTAATCAAATGTGATATCTTAATAATACAACACAGTCTAGGCTAGTACCTTCTTATTACAAGAGAGTTCAAGTTGCGGAGCAGCGCCACCATTACAAAAGCTCGTGTTCGCATTGCGGTGACTAGCAGAGCTTCTAACAACAAACTAATGTGATCTACCTTTATCAAAACCACTCGGCTCTAAACGACCAAAATAATATACAGTTCTCTTGTATGTATTTTTTCTAAGTGTTCCATATTAGATTACCTGAATAATGGAAACATAAAGACAACAGGCAGTGAGTTTTGGTTCAGTGCAGCCTTGTTTCATTGTATGAAGGGGAGCGGCACAAAACTTTTGAAGAAGGGCTGTGGCTGGAGCCCCTCGACTAACTCACTACACTGCCACCTTCTGGGGCACCCCGGTAGTGCAAGAGAATCTTAAAGGTTGTATAGAAGATTTTCCAAGGAAAGAGAAAGTGACTCTGCAGCTCCCTAAGTAGAAATGTCTCCTCCCGCCTCCCGCCATAAGGATACTCTAGAAATCACGCTTGTTCAGAATCGCTGTTAAAGTTTCCTGTCCAGAAATAATTTATCGACCGACACATCTTTAGTCTTTAGATCCTTCATCTGCTTCAGTTGCGCCATCGCTGGGAGGAATCTCCAAGAATCACCTTACTTTGGCTTTGCTCCTTTTTCCCTTCTCTTCTTCTTTCAGTGACCTCAAAAAACAAACTTTGTGCGAACTGCGAGGGAGCTACAGTTCAAAAAACCCGCTAAGAACCACTGCGTTGGTCGAGTAAACAGTTTAAACCACATAATCCCAGCGCACCAGCGACTCCATTACGCTAGAATCATTGGGAGTTTGATTGACGACCTAACAGCCAATAGAAAACGAGGTAGTCTATTTATCTTTTGGCTGATGTTTATCTGGCCCCATCACATCCACAGTTGATGGATTTTCATTCTTTTTTTTTTTTTTTTCTTGGTCATCATAATAACAAGGCTGCTCCATCTCTGTAATGCCATTTTGAACATTCATTGACAATTTGAAACAAACAAACAAAAAATCCTTCATACAACCCTTAAAATTAAACAGAAACATGTGAGCAAATCATTATAATGACAATTTAGTGCATTTTATCAATAAGGGAGCTACTTATCAGTACAAAGACAAATAGCCAAATTACAAAATAACATAAAAATGTGACTGCACATTTTGTGTGCGTCACAGCTGCACCGGTCATAGCTGCACTGGTGGGAGTTGTTGCCTGGATACAGCAAAGCTTATTTAGTTTAGTGTAAATGATCGAGCAGAGTCACAGTATTAATCTATTAGAAGAAACTGCATGAGCCAAGATGTTAAATTTACATGCAAACAAGCGGGAAAGTGAGTGCTGAGAGAAGTGGATGTGAATGAGGATACAGAATTGTTATGACACTTCGGTCATTATAAAGACATTTGCTTTGTATGTTTGATTTTATGAACTATAACAACAACCTGCCCAGAGACGACAGGTGGAAACGAGCTCTAGTGCTACAACCTGGTACAAAACACTCTCCTGTTAAAGCTCATGTAGATTGTGCACTGTCCTTGTCTTATTAAAAAACAAAACAAAAACAACAACAAAAACACACACACAGATCTTTATTTTGTAAATTCCACAGGAAGTGTTTATTCACACAGAAGTCACACCGGGGCATACAGGGCTCGCTGATGGGTTGCTACAGGCTGCTCCTAACTCTCACATTTATATCAAACATAAAGTTCAGAAGAGCAGCTGGTGAATTCTGCTCCATGTGTCGAAATGTAAACACTATTCCCTACAGGGGACAGTGTTTAGGGGTCACGCCATTTAAATGGTGTCCAAAGGTCCAGGCTGTGAAAAAGTAGTGCACTCACAATTTCCCACAATGTACTATGAAAAGTCGTGTCCAGAGCTGGTCCAGACGGTCAATACAGATCACAATGCATTACAAGTCAGAAAAACAATTTTTTAAGTGTTTAACTGTGGATGAAGCAGATAGAATCTCTGATTTATGTGTCTTTTGATCCTGATTTGGAATAAAACATTCTTTATGGTATAAAGATGCTTGTACTAGAAGCTTTAGCTCGGGCTGTTAAAAGAGCGATTTCCACATACTTTTCACTTTCACTACTCATGACAGAAATCAAGTTTTTTAAGAGTTTAGAAAGTCATATCTCAGTCACATGTCCAAGTTAATTGTACAGAAGGAGGCAAATGTCTCTGATTTGGCCAAGGTTCTTCATCTTGTTTTCAGATTTATTATCTACTCACTATTTCTGAGAAGCTTCATTCTAGTCTAGAGGTCATTTATTTTAAAATAACAAGTAAATAAAATGATCTTGCTGCATGGACAAATCATTTCACTACTTGTAAGTCATTTTCTCAAAGATTTAAGTGTTTATATCTTACATTTTGGCCAAGTGTTTTTCACAGTGCAGATGTGGGAGGATTCACAGGTATAAACAAAAAGCGGAGGTTCAATGGCCAGCAGTCCGAGCTGTGATTTGACTGCCTGAGTGAGCACGCCACGGCCGTTCCCGGATTATAAGGCGGATTAAGTGAAACAAACGGACGACACTTGAGACTGATCCTTAACCCAGGCGTCCATGATCCATCGGAAGATCGTGGTGTAATTCGTGCGACGTTGCCTCTCTGTCTTGGTGAATGTGGATTATGAATGTGAATGTGGCTGGATCATTTAATGTTTTATTTTTTTTTATTTCCTACGAGAACGACTCAAATATACATTGAGTAATAATGTGTTTAATGCAGCTTTGTGCACATTTGTTTACCTTTTACAGAAATTAAACTTAAAAGCACATGACTAATTTACATAAACTATAAACTCTGAAAAAGTCTGTTGGACTGAAAGACATGGTGGAATATATGTTTATATTATTTCTGTGACAGAGGGATGTTTCTGTGACAGGTGAGTCTGTTCTGTGCTTCTGTTGTTGGAAATGGTTCATGTGAAACATTTCAGAGATTCTGCGAGGCTCTTGACTAAAGTAGCCATAATGCTCCGACAAGTGTACAAGTCGTACTAAAACATTTTGACAGATGATTTTTGAGCGCCGTGTACCACATAAAATCAGTTTGAGGTCAGTAAGCACAAGGGTCCGGTCAAGTGGTAACGGAGGGAAACAGGGGCAGATTTTTTACATTCAAATAGCTCTTATTCAGAAACTAGAGGAACTATTGAAATAAGTAAAGTATCAGAATGTAGGAAAGAGTTACACTCCAACAGGGTAAAGTTAAACCTGTGATATTCTTTCAAGTTGTTGACAAAAAATTAAAAAACTCATGTCGGTAACGGAGGGAATGAAATATGCAGCACTTTTTGGGCAATAAATACAAACAGCGAGAACTAGCGGTTCTCACTTACATATCCTTAACAAACTGGTTTGAATATTTGCTTCATATAATTTTCTACCATATGGTACAAGATTAGGTTGAAAAACCTCTTACTTTTTGAGTAATGAGATTTTTTATGAAGAAAGGTCATGGTAACGGAGGGAAAAGTAATGGAGGGAAAATTGTGTAAGCATGTAGAAGGTGCATGATTTTGCATAGTTTGTCAGCTTTTTTCTTCTGAATACTTTAATATTACTTCAAAATGAAATGTAACTATTTCTATAAAATATGTCAGTCTTTCCAAGCAAATTTTTATCATTTTAAATAAATTTTTTTGAAAAACCATGTACCTTCATCAACAGTTCAATGATTGAATAACACAAGATATGATGAAATACATCCATTTATTTACATGATTTGCAGGTCTTTGAAATGTGGGAAATAATTTTGTTCCATGTTTCATACATGGTCTGTTTAAAATGTATGGCACTTTAGAACCAAAAATGGTACAGAAAAAAGGTAAACAGTTTCATAAACTAGAGTACATATGTATCTGTTGAATACATTTTTATATCAGATGCATTAACTAGAATTTTTGGCCTTGCTGCATACTTCTGCTTGACCGGGCCCACAACTAGAATTAATACATAAGGCGCACTGTCAATTTGTGAGAAAAATAAAGGATATTAAGTGTGCCTGATAGTACGAAAAATACAGTATTTATTTCTAGACAGGCAAGTGACACCTCCTGCCCAAGTTACAGGTCAGATCTATGGAGAGACATATCTGTTCACAGTAAGGATGCATGTGTTTCAGAGTATTTTTGAGCTACAGAAACACATGTATTAAATAAATAAATGTGAGACGGACACGTTTATTGCCACGGTGGAACCCCCAAGGCGAAGCAGCAACATCTCCATGGAGACGAGCAGCAGCAGCAGGATTCTAGTGAAATCTCACGACTCTCCTCTCTTCCTCTCCACAGTCATCGACCCGGCTGGAACAGAAGGTCAAAGGTCAGGTTCATTATTCTCTATAACACTCACAGGACATTTAAGGACAATATTGATCGAACTGGGATTGTGTTTTTACACCAACTAGAATGGAATAATCACATTATAATTCTTCTTTAGGGAGTGTAGTGTTGTCAGGATAATAACATTTCAAACTCGATACTGGTTCCAATTGTTCCTCAGGTTTGAAATTGATCAACTGTTTCATATTTAATTGCCTCGAGTGTGTAACGGTGCATGAATCTGAATCCACTTCACGTTAAACCAATGGGGATTTTGAACGTGTTTAATTTCTGCTATGCTCTAGGCCACTCCCCCTTCAGAGCGCTATCATATCACAATCAGCATGCATACTGCTAAATGAACATTGCATAAGGTTTGTGAAGTTGTAGTCAATTGTTTTATATTCATGCTTTTATAAATTTTTTTGGACAGAATCTTACAGCAAACCGTAAGGAGAGCTCCAATAGGGCCTGGGAGAGATCACTAAATGACTCAAACATGCATGGATAATAATAATAATAATAATAATAATAATAATAATAATAATAATAATAATAATGTTTACAAAGTGCCGTACAGCAAACAACAGTACATAAAATAAAATAACGTAAAAATATAATAACATAAAATAACATAACAGCATAATAACATAATAACAGCATAAAATAACATTCAGAAAGCGTACAAAAACAAAGAGGCAGATCAGTTCACACACTAATCCAAAATAGGATCAAACAATTCAATCAAGTATAATAAATTAATAAAATTGAAAACAAATAAATAAGTCAAACTAAAACCAGTTAAAGGAAGGCCAATCGGTAGACATTTGTTTTAAGAAGTGATTAAAAAGATGTGGTTCCCGGAGTGAAAAGGCTCCATCAGCCTTTGTCTGGAGCCTGCAAACGGGGTTCTGAAATGTAACTTGATGCAAAACGACCTAAACGAGCTTTAAAAGTGATCAATAAAGTCTTAAAATCAATTCTAAAACTCACACACATGTTCAGGGATGTTTTTGATGAGGGAGGACCATTATAACATGGGAGCAAGGTCAAAAATGTTGATTTTGCATAATACCATAGGGTCCGGTCAAGCAGTAACGGAGGGAAACGGGCAGATTTTATTCCTTCAAATAGCTCTTATTCAGAAACTAGAGGGACTATTGAAATAAGTAAGGTATCAGAATGTAGGGTAAAGTTAAACCTGCGATATTCTTTCAAGTTGTTGACAAAAAATGTAAAAACTCATGTCGGTAACGAAGGGAATGAAATATGCAGCACTTTTTGGGCAATAAGTACAAACAGCGAGAACTAGTGGTTCTCACTTACATATCCTTAACAAACTGGTTTGAATATTTGCTTCATATAGTTTTCTACCATATGGTACAAGATTAGGTTGAAAAACCTCTTACTTTTTGAGTAATGAGATTTTTTATTAAGAAAGGTCATGGTAACGAAGGGAAAAGTAAAGGAGGGAAAATTGTTCAAGCAAGTAGAAGGTGCATGATTTTGCATAATTTGTCAGCTTTTTTCTTCTGAATACTTTAATATTACTTCAAAATGAAAGGGAACTATTTCTATAAAATATGTCAGTCCTTCCAAGCAAATTTTTATCATTTTAAATACATTTAAAAAAAAAAAAAAAAAAAAAAATATTGTACCTTCATCAACAGTTCAAAGATCAAATAACACAAGATATGATGAAATACATCCATTTATTTACTTGATTTGCAGGTCTTTGAAATGTGGGAAATAATTTTTGTTCCATGTTTCATACATGGTCTGTTTAAAACGTATGTAATTTTAGAACCAAAAATGGTACAGAAAAAAGGTAAACTGTTTCATAAACTAGAGTACATATGTATCTGTTGAATACATTTTTATATCAGATGCATTAACTTGAATTTTTGGCCTTGCTGCATACTTCTGCTTGATCAGGCCCCATAATGATACTAATAATACTTTGCATTATACTTTAAGAAACTACTACTAGAACTACTCTAGATACTAGATACTACTACTAGAAATCTCAAGTGTTTGTGCAAAAGTTTTCTGACATTATAGAGAAGATCAAAGCTCTGGAAAGGATCTGTCCACTGTAACACTACATTTCTATTTCCTCTTTTATTTCTATCTGCAGACTGGAGTGTGAGTGTGGATGCTTTTATGTGTTAGGACAGTTTTCACGACAGAGTGGCTGAACATAAGTCTGCCATTAAAACTCAAAACTCTCACCAGCCCATGGCAAAACAGCACACACACAAAGCACACAGCAGCCCCAGAGCTCTGAAAGCACTGATCACTGAAAATGTTCCTCAGGATGGAAGAGGGGCGAGGGCACAGACTGAACATTTTTCCAACGCCAAGATTAAAGGTGTATTGTGTAATTTTTTCTGGTGGAGGGTTCGTCAAATGCTTTTCTTCATGGAGATGTTATTGCTTTGTCTGGAATGTTTCACAGTATGGCAATAAACCTTTCTATCTTCATGGAGTTACAGGTCAGATCTGTGGAGAGGTAACCCCTCTCACAGTCAGAACGTGTGTTTTTCTAGGTATTTTTGAGCTATAAAACCACCTGTGGCAAGGGGAGTGATGGAGTAACTGAATATAATGCAAACTAATATAAACAACGCCATAGCCCAGAGACTCAAACTAAATTTGTTAAACTAAAATAAGGCTCACGGGTTCATTAACTGACAGAGACAAGTGATTTACAAAAGGCGAAACAATGTATTATTACCATTTTAAATTAATTTGTGTTTATTGGAGTGACTTGAAGAGTAGACTATAGGACGTTCACATCACTGACAGTTGAAAGCTTCACAAAAGTAACTGTACAATAACTTTGTCCTTAAACATAAAACACAGCAGACACAAAGCAGCAGCTCGTCCACAGTTTCACCGCTCCACCAGATTATGAACACTACATTTTATGCTTCACTCGCAGTAGCTCGTTACATGAACCTAGAATACAGTGACCAGCCAGTGTACCACAGAACACACACTTCTCAATCCACGAGGTGTGACGCTGAGTAGCCGGGGCGTCTGACAGAAGAACCAACCAAACAGTGGAGAGCGAGTAACAGCGGCACTTGTAGCTTTGCACGTCGAGCCATAAATCAGATCGTGTGCATCGGGACTCGAGGAGCGAGGGGCACTGTGCACGACAAGGTGACACCTACAGAGAACGAGACGCTACAGGGAGTGTCCTTTTATAAACTCAGGAGCCCCCTGGTGGCAGAGAGCAGCAGGCGCACACAGCTGCACACTTGGAGTTGAATAAATGTGAAGTAGAGCTGTTTAATGTCATACTGTGGAAACATTCCAGGCAGGGAAATGACATCTCTATAGAAACAAGCAGGTGATGGACCCCAACCAAAAAGTTACACAGTGCACCTTAGAGGAGGAGATTTTTTCCTTTTTGGTAAATCTGCCTCTTCCTCTAAAAATACCTGACTGTTCCTAAACGCTGTTTCATTTTTTTTCCCCCACTGCATTTTCCAATGGTACGCACATCTGTTGTTTTTAAATATTTTGAGACATTTTGTTTCATTCACATGTTAGTGAGTCTGGCTCTTTTCCACCTTGTGATGTCATGTAGTGGTAATTTTCAAGTTAACAGCTCCTTTGTAACCTTTTTCTAAAGCTGAAAACACCTGAATGATTCAAGTGAAGGTGGAGTTTAAAAACGCAGTGGAGCACTTTCTGTATTCCCACATGACATCACAAGGTGGAACAGAGTATTCTGTTTGAGAGAAGAATTCTGCAGGGTTTGTGTGTTAAACATGTGAATGAAACAAAACACAACTCCAGCTCTGTTTGTGATGAGGAAACGACATTAAAACAGAGATCAGAAAACAGTGTGATGTGGGCCCTTTCAATGACACTACACCACACAAGTGAGGTGTCTTAAGGGATAAATATTAAAATGATGTGAGCAGATGCGTACTTCTGTGGTTTTTAGCCTGAGCCTCACTCACAGCGGACGAGGCCAGTGACAGTGACACCAAAATCAATGAGAGTTTGTGATTCAGAGGCGCCACTCTGATGTCAAGGACTGAAACAGCTCCTTAATCTACTCTGCAGAGCGAGACGTCTGTCTGTCACACTGGAGTCGCAAACTCTATTTACAAAACAGCTTCTTTAACAGAGGTCTCATGTCTGTGCTGTAAAATGTCACAAGCTGGTGAGCTGTATTTGAACTGAATGTGTCTCGTCCAGTCACAGACAGTTGCCGCCTCAAACAAGTGAACATGGGCACAGTGGTTCCTCTCTGGTTATAACAGTCTCTATTCACGCTTCCGTCACAAACCAGGAGGACATTTGGAAAAATGCGATGACAACTTCTGGTGTAGTTTCCAACACTGGACTCACTGACCGACTGTGATCAAACCCACTGAAGTAAATGTGATCAGTGGTAAAATGAAGACTGCAGACATATGTGCTGTTTAGAATCATCTGGAATTTGGCGCCTCATTTCTTCTAATCACATGTACCCAGTGCACTCGGAGTTGTGTGTTGATGTTGTGTTGTTGATGAGCTGAACATAACAGAATGCTACAATGAAATGGAGATGAAGAAAACTGGGCCTGGGAAGTTGTTATCGCATGTTTCCAAACGTCTTCCTGGTTTGTGACTTAAAGGGCCCATCTCATGCAAAATCAACTTCTCAGAGCTTGCTACCTTCTAAGAGTGACGTGTGGGTCTTGTATTTGTAGCTGAAGTGGTTTTTAGATTGAGTCAGTGTTTTTTTGTTTTTTTTTTGCAGTGTATTTCTGCCACCCTCCCACGTGACAACGAACTAAAGCTGCTACAACGATGATGCGGCAGATACACCTATGACACGTTTGACGTAGCAGAAGGTGCTTTACATCCACCCCCCTCCCCCGTTCCACATTTTGGTCTTACAATGTTCAATTTTACCTCCTCCCCCTACATGATCCTGGGTTTTTATTTTGCTATTTTGTCTCTAAATTAAGATGATTCTTCTGATATAGCTTCATGTCAAGTCACTCAAAGCACTTTACATCAAAGAACCACTCACACATTCACACACACATTCACACACCAGTGTTCACAGACACTGGGGACGAGGTGGGTTAAGTGTCTTGCCCAAGGACACAATGACAGCATTCATCTGTGGGAGCTGGATTCACACCACCAACCTGTGGATTTGACTGCTCAACCAATGATGTTTGTCGAAAATGGGAATAATGCTGCATTCTACTGAATGTCGTAGTGGATAAATCCGAGTCAGTTCTCCAGACATCGTTGTAAATGTGTTCCACTGAAACAGCCTGGAAAATATGGAGCCTGAGAAAGTTTAACACAACGTCACTAGATCCTGCTAATCGATCGAGTCTGTTAGCTCATGTTAACTGTCGACGACTCAATTCTGGCACTGATTTTTACATGTTCAGAAAAAAAACAAAAAACAAAAAAAACTTGTGTTACTGTCAAATGAGGTGAAAGAAAATCTAAATGTCACTACAAAGTTTTTAGAGACACTTTCTCTACACAGACACAAATTAACACATCAAAATGACCAAAAGACAATTCTCCCGTTTACTGTGTGCACCATTTGCTGTGCTGTAAATCTCACTCCTGATTGGCTCTTTGGCTTTGCATTTAGATTTCCAAATATGGCTCCTAGTTGCAGTTTAGCCAGTATGACTGCTGCCCTCGATGAGCTTCATTTGGAGCTGAACGCTGTGGGTGACGTCACACTCCAAACTCTTCTACACAGCAAAAACCAGAGGGTTAAAATTTCAGGGTAAAAAAAAGTTGTTTTTAACACAGAAAGTGTTATTTTAACAATTGAAATAATTTGAAAGGTAAATGTGTGTTGGAGTTGGGGTTATTTGCCAGAGTTGATTTGGTTGAAGTGTATTCGCTCCGTCCACTCACCGCTTCAAACTCCCACCAGAGAAAACCAGTTTGAACCAGTTTTGTTCACAATTTCATCTTAAATTAACTCAAATAAAGTGTAAAAATAAAACACCTCTGTGTGTTATTTCGATAAATTTGTGGCCATACCGACTTGTAAAAGTCTGATCCTGTCAGAAGTTCAGCAGGTCTGGGTCTGGTTTGTACTTGGATGGAGACACTGGGAAAATCAGGAGCCACAGGGGGGCGCCCGTGGGAATAACTGTTGTTGTGTCCTTAGGCAAGACACTTCACCCTCATTGCCTAGTATGACAGTGGTATGTGTGTGAGTGATGTTGGTGGTCGGAGGGAGTGATGTCGCAGATTGGCATGGTAGCCACACATCTGTCAGTCTGTCCCAGGGCAGCTGTGGCTACAATAGTAGTTTATCAACACCAGGTGTGGAGAAAAAGAATAATGAATCTATAAACGCTCTGTAAAGTGTCTTTGTGACATATGTCTGTGAAAAGCACTATATAAATAAAGACTTACTTACTTAAATGAGGATAACTCTACAAAGTGTTCTCCATTTACTCTTAAAACTTTAATATAACTCTTGATTTCAGGGTTAAACAGGAACTTTGGTCCAGTGTTACTTAATTAACATTTCCAAAAATGTTAAATTAACTCTAGAACAGATTGGACTCATAAAAAGATAAAATGTTCAAATTAATTCTGTGGAGTCAGTTTGAACACTTGCACTTTTTGCTCTGTGTGATACTGTCTCTGGCTTCAGTACAGATTTATTATATGATCAGCTCTTGAGCTCAGAAGAAGTCTGCATCTAATTATAAAAAAAGGTCAGATAATCAGGAAGTGCGTGTTAGCATGCTAGTGGTTGCTAGTTGAGAGTGGTGAAAAGTGTTTCTAAACTCATCAGTGTGAATAATGAGGAGGCTCCGACTGCATAAGGGAAGTGAGGAAGAACTTTAGACCCCTGCAAACTGTTTACAATGGACTAGTTGTGCTTTTGACGTTTTTAAGAGTCGGGTAGAGCAGCTGCACTGACTTTAAAACCAAGTGGAGCCAAAGAGATGTAATTAAAACCAGTTTAAAATAATAAAGGACCCGACTCACTACAGTATTTGGAGCATATACTGGAAAATAAATCTTCTGATGTTGTGCTGCAATTATTTCAAGTGTTCTTACGACCACTGGCCTTTTGTTGGTGGCAGCGCGCCTAATTGAGCAGTAAATCCAACTGGGAAGATGGAGAGAGAAAGAGGAGGAGGAGAGAGAGAGAGAAGAGAGAGAGAGAGAGAGAGAGAGAGAGAGAGAGAGAGAGAGAGAGAGAGAGAAGCGAAGCAAAAGAAGAGGATAAGGAGAAAGACAAACAAAACAAAAACAAAGGGGGAGACGAATGAACAGACAAGAGACGGGACCAGAGAAAGAGAGAAAGAGAAAAAAGAGAGGGTGCGTAAAAAGAGAGGGAAGGAGAGAAGACAAAGTAAGAGAGAGGGAGGAAGAGATAAAAAGAGGGAAAGGGATCGAGAAAAGGAAGGTGGCAGAGAGAGGGAGGGAAGAAGAATAGGAGACTGAAAGAGGGAGGGGAGGAAGAGAGTGGGAGATAAAGAGAAGGGGCATTGCATAGAGAATGAGGTACAGAAAAAAGATGGAGGAGACCTTTATTTTGCAATTACAGATGATTTATAAGGAGGAGAGAGAGAGGGAGAGGTGAATAGTCAGTGTTGGGGAGTAACAGATTACATGTACTGGAGTTACGTAATCGGAGTCCAAATTCTGAGTAACTGTATTCAGTTACAGTTACTGTTTCATTGAGTGGTAATTGGATTACAGTTACTTTGTTGAAGTAAATGGATTACACAGAGGTATTTTCCTGTTTTCACATTTTGGGCTAAATCCCTTTAATTTTTGTTAGGTCTGCCTAAACATTGTAAACAAGAAGAAAGACAAGAGATTAATTCAGTTTTACTCGCGAGGAGAACGGGCAGAGAGTGGGCATCACAACCAACAGTCTCCACACGTTCTGATGACTCAAGGCCGTTCTCCTCTTTTTATTTCATTAGGAGGCCCTAGTTACAGAATGATAATTCTCAAGGGGAAGGGGAAACAGCCAAGACATAATAAGAAACTGGTGCAGCTATGCATAGTATAAACACATAAAACATGATTAACAATCAGGAGGTGCCTTAGGTCAGACACCATCATAACTCTTGCATGTGTGACAGTGGGAGTTGGCTTCATGTGAGGAATCATCTCGAGGTTCACTAGAGCAATAGGTCACTGCACACAGTTGTCAAACACAAAGAGGTTATTTATTTTTATACAAGTGATTGGTCAAGTATTTAGCAAATATGGGATAATAAAATTATTCTGACAATTTTTATTTTATTTTTTCCGGTAATTCCATTCGTTGCCGGACTCTAAACCAGGTCCAAACCAGGACTAAACCAGGACTAAAACCAGGTCTAAACTGGGACTAAAAGCAGGTCTAAAACTAGGTCTAAACCAGGTCTAAACCGGGTCTAAACTAGGTCTAAACTAGGTCTAAACCAGGTCTAAACCATGACTAAACCATGACTAAAACCAGGTCTAAACTAGGTCTAAACCAAGATTTAACAGGACTAAATCATGCATGGACCGTGTCTCCTCATCTTCTATCAATAATATTTTTAATTTGGTTCAGTAAAGTCTGGGCTTTTTATTTTCTTTTAGCAGACAAAACATCTTATGTGAAGATTTCCTCGTCTTTGCTTCTCTACAGCAAATCAAGTAATCCAAAGTATTCAGATTACATTATTCACTTTAAGTAATTTAATGGATAACGTTACAAACTACATTTTGGGGTATGTAATCTGTAATCTGTAGGGGAATACATTTTAAAAGTAACCCTCCCAACACTGTGGATAAGAGAGAGAGAAAACAGAGAGTAAAAGGAGGAGATGAAAGTATATACAGTATAGACCCTGCATAAAAAAGGAGAGAGACAAAAGGAAATGAAAGAGAAGGATAGAAAAGGAGGATGAGATGAAAATGTAGGTCGTGGGTCATGGACAGTGCTCTCATTAGAGTTTCATAATGAACAGAGGAGAGGCCCAGAAGAGGAGCAGACCGGGGCCCCAGCAGCTCTGAGTGAGGGGCCATGAACAAGGGACTCATGTTAAGGGGCCAATATTAGGCTATTTTTCTGATCTACAGTCTGTTATAATGTTGTTTTCTCATCACAAATCATAGCAACTTTATTTATAAAACACTTTAAACACTTTACATCTGGCCAAAGTGCTGCACACAAACACAGATAGACAAGGACATCACAATACAACTGCTAAAAAACATAAAAAAAACTATTAGATACTCAACAAGAAATGTACAGTATATTTTGAACTATAAGTCACAATTAAAATAATTTAATTTTCTCAAAAATCAGCAGTGCGCCTTATGTATGAATTGTGGTTGTGCTTACTGACCTCGAACTGATTTTATGTGGTACACGGCGCTCAAAAATATAGTTTATGCAAATGAGTCATGTGGTTTTAAATTTAGCTTCTGTAAAACATAAACAAATATGATAAAGCTGCATTGATTATTGACATTATATGACATTATTACTCAATGTATATTTGAGTCGTCCTCGTAGGAATTAAAAAAAAAAAAAAAAAACTTAAATGATCCAGCCACATTCACATTCATAATCCACATTCACCAAAAACAGGGAGGAAACGGTGGGTGAATTACACCACGATCTGTCAATGGATCGTGGACGCCTGGACTAAGGATCAGTCTCAAGTGTCGTCTGTTTGTTTCTCTTAATGCGTCTTATAATCTGGTGCACCTCATGTGTGAAAATAGATGAGAGAATTCAACATTATTGATATTGCTCCTTATAATCCAGTGTACCTTTTAGTCAAAACAATACGGTACATGTCACTTGTTCAAAGTCAGTGAAAAAGGTGCATTTTAGGAGTGATTTAAAAACACGTACAGACTCGGCCTGTCTCATCTTTAATGGCTACTGGTTCCACAGCAGAGGGGCAGCAACAGAAAACGCACGGACCCCACAAAGACTTAAGTTTAGTCTTTGCGTAAAAAAACAAAAAAAACAAAAAACATTTAAAATCGACTCAAAAGCTAGCTCAGATTTTATAGCTTTTTAAAATTTTAGCTCAGAAGCTAAAATAGGTGAGATGATCTCGTGTTTCCAGGTTCCAGTTAAAAGTCGAGCCGCTAAGTTTTTGCAAAGTGCATTTTGGCTGACACCAAAAGAAAGTGCATCACAATAATATGAATAAATAAATAAATAAATAAATGCAATTCCAGGTCAGTTTTTGAAATGGTAAGCTCACAAGAGTCAATTTTGTGTGACATAAGACCTAAAGACTTTTAAAGAGGGTTAATTGCTAACTAAAAGTATTTGGAGATCAGCATGTTACATTTTATGTTTTCAAAATGCTATATTAGCTGGAAAAAATCAAACAAAAAAACGTTACACATAAAAACGTGTTATGTTTTTTTTTTTTTTTTTTTTAATGACCGAAAAGGACGAGATCACAGATATAAGCGCTCGAAATGAGTTTCCTCCGCAGGGTGGTTGGGCGCTCCCTTAGAGACAGGGTGAGGAGCTCAGTCACACGGGAGGAGCTCGGAGTAGAGCCGTTGCTCCTCCACGTCGAGAGGAGCCAGTTGAGGTGGCTCGGGCATCTGTTCTGATGCCTCCTGGGCACCTCCCTCGGGAGGTGTTCCGGGCATGTCCCACCGGGAGGAGGCCCCGGGGAAGACCCAGGACATGCTGGAGGGACTATGTCTCTCGGACTGGCCTGGGAACACCTCGGAGTCCCCCCGGAGGAGCTGGAGGACGTGTCTGGGGTGAAGGAAGTCTGGGAGTCCCTACTTAGACTGCTGCCCCCGCGACCCGACTCCCGACTCCCGGAGAGTTTAAATAGGACTCGAAATCACAAAATGACTGAAACATGCATGGACGACATCTAAATGGATGAGATCTTTTTCAGGCATGTTTTTAACGAGGGAACAATAATATAACATACATACATATAACATAGTAGGAAGCTCCAAAATCGATTGTGCATAATACTAATACTACTTTAAACTTTACTTTAAATCTGGATATTTCAAACTGAGAGAGGGACTTCAGCCCACACACAACTTCTAAACTACTTCAGAAATAAGATTTCTTTGGATGATATTTCCAAAAAAAAAGTCATTTCCTCTCCAGCCCTCCAGTGTGTGTGGTCGGCTGACTCTGTATTAAACTCATATCAGGGCCTCTCCTCAGAGACACAGACTCCACTGACCTCAGCACTTCTGAACTGGAGGAGGGCCCCTGGGTGCTGCTCTCTGATCGCCCACTTAAATTATACTAAAAGCAGCTCTTCATGACCAGCCCAGACCATGTGTGCTCTCTGCATCTCATTCAAAACATCTTCTGACAAACCCAAATGAAAGAGCCTCATATGTGCCTGAATGGAGGAGCTAACTACACTGAAACTACTCTAAAACTACACTGAAACTACTCTGAAACTATCACACACACTTGTTTACAGTTTCTGTTTGTTAGTTAGGCTTATTGAACTGCACTGAGTGAGGACAGTGGCTGTGTAGTTAGTATCCAGGTCCTTTATGGATGCTCTCACACCTCTGGATCTGACCTGTCTATCACTTTTGTTCTCTTTGTTTTGGTTTAGGTCTGACGATGAAGTTGTAGATGGGAGACAGATGATGTCTCTCTGAGGCATTCATTTCTGTTCAAGGATGAATTGTCTTGAATAAAAATAGCCTCTTTAATTCTTTTCTCAAAGCAGACTCCATTCTTGTCCACAATATTTTACATGGTCTGGAGAATTTGTACACTACAGTAATTTGCATTACTGAAAAGAGATTCTTTGGTACTATTTGATCCCGATGGAAAATCAAGTTTTCCTGCAGCAAACTGTGGCAGTTGATGTTATTAGGTTCTTTTGTCAGACCAAAGGTTTGTTTTCATACCTGACAGTCTAGTGTTCTTCCTCAGAGTCTCGTGATGTTGCTGTGACGTGTACTGTCAGCTGATTTAAACAGGTTTTGGAGCCGTCTTCTTACTGGTGGAGGCAGGATGACAGCGTGACCTGCAGTCCCACTTCCTCAGGACAGTATCCCAGGTGTGTGAGAGTTCCTGGGATGGAGCAAATATCAATGAGTGCGTATACATGCACATCAATAACCCGGTTATTAGCCATATCCCGGTTATGTGAGTATTCGGGTTACTGCGTATACATGTGCACTGAGAAACCGGGATACTCATATTCGCGTATACATGATCAAATGGAGTATCCCGGTTTCTTGACATAATCTTACAAATGCGCAGGCGCAAAAATTAACTTAAATCAATTTCATAAACCAGGAAAAACACAAACCGTGAGCTCCTTTAGCATAAGAAGCTAAGGAGCTACGAGATCTCCCACAATCCACTGCGCAGATTCTTCATTAAAATCTTCTGCATAAATAAACTCAACTTTACAACATATAAACCATAAACACTATAGAGCTACATCAGCCCGTTTGATCATATAATTCAGCTCTGATCACATTTGTTTACGTTTTACAGAAACGAAACTTAAGACCGTTTGGCTAATTAGCATAAACTGTTAGCGGCGATAAAAACAACTCGCTCCTTGCGCCGCTGATGCGATCAGTTTCTTTTGGACTAAATGACACGACTCTGTGGATTATGTGTGTTATTTCTGTGACAGAAGAGGCGCTAATGATGGTAGTGTGTTTCGTGCATATAGAGTATAGGAGATAGTTCATGTTTTAGCTTTTCAGCGTCACACGAGTGCAGGTCGTACGAGTGCAGATTGTACGTGTGCAGGTTTAGCGCAGCTCTTAATTTTACAGTCATTTCACTCGTTTGGTCACTTTATTTATGTTGGTCAATTTATTTATGTGACTACTGTTGTGGTGAAAGGCTGGAAAGTGTCTTTTGGACGCATGCGCACTCAACTTTATGTTGCAGTAACCGGGATACTGCGTATACATGACACAAGTATCCCGGTTACTATCGGAATAAACCAGCTACAGTAACTAGGTTTCTAATAACCAGGATACTGCCATAACCGGGTTACTGAAACCGGGTTACTGCGTATACATGCACCATCAAGAAACCGGGATACTCAAAAAACCCGATCATAACCGGGTTATTGATGTACATGTATACACACTCATTGGGACAGAGGAAAACAAAAGATTAAAGATGGATTAAAGAGGCAGTTGAAATATGGAAACATGCTGTTATGACCCAGCTCTGCTAGGGACGGGGGAAGTAACAAAATAATCAAGATGTAAAAATGGAAAACTAAAGATGTAATTTATTTAAATGAATTGTGAAAGGTAAAACTAACAAAAGATGATGTTTGCAATATTAAGAAAAAGAGGCTCTAAACACAGTGGCTAAACGTATAAGTAAAAGTAGGCTAACAAAAACCGAATACAGAATGACAAATAACAGAAACACAAAACTAGTCTCCAAACTCACAAAAGTCACAAAGGACTACTAGTGTCTCAAACTAATTTAAACACAGCGCAAGAGACACAAACTAAAGTGGCCTGCAGTCCACAGCAGAACAGCTGCCCTGAGTGGCAGGGGGCGGGTCCTTTTATAGGGCGGGGCTCCAGGTGTAGCCCAGGATTGGCCAGGTGTTACCACCACCAGGTGTTGATGGAAACAAATCAGCTCCTGAAGAACCAGGTGCCAGATGAATTGAACCCTCCAATCACAGCCGAGGTCTGGAGATGGAGGCTTCCACACACACAGATCAAAACATATGTCTGTAGGAGGAGCTGGAGGCCTGTGGCTGTAACACTTGCCCACGGGACAATAAACCAGGACGAGGGGCTTTTTTACTCTCAGGGACGGTCAGCAGAGCCTCTGTCTTTGAATTTTAGATACAGTTGATTGACAGTTGATGACACAGGCAGAGGGATTCTGTTAAAACTGGCAACTACTTCCTGTATTTTCCAACTGTTTGTTTTCTACTTTTCTTCCCAAACTGCCACAAAACTGATGTAAAATTATGATGAATATTTCCCACAGATCCTCATCCACCACACTGAGTCATAATACAGAAATATATGAATGTGTCAAATGCACTTTAACTCCAAATATGTAATGACAAATGAATGTAGTCACCAGTCTGTGCAGAAATATGGGCTTTGGTCTGAAGCCAAAAACTCCATAACTCTTCATCTGAACTGTGAAAGAAAGAAGTGATCAATAGAACTGTCTTTAGCACATGAGAAACGGCACTGTCTCTAATCTAATGCCATAAACCAAACGCTGTCATTATTTCAAAGTGCTTCTGATTAAAGGCGTAAACCCTCCCTCCATCTCCCTCTGATACATTTGTAAAGGTAATTTAATGTCTTTCTGATTCTCCATGCTCGCTCCGATTGCTCCCGTGACCTTGAGAGACGAAGATTTAAAACAGACGGGTGATTTTTGGGTGTCATTTGCATAAAAGTCTGATTGGAATAAGAGATGGACAAATGATGCAGAATACAGAATAATCTGAAGGTGGTGATTTCAGAAAGAAAAAGCCATGAAACAAAGAGAAAAGAAGAGTGTTTTCAGAGAGCATCGCTTTAAACAGGTGGTATTATGTAAAATCAGCGGTTTGGTGCTTTCTCTCAGGTTATAAAGTTGTTCCTTCATCAAAAAACAGCCTGAAGAGGTTTTAGAGTCATTCATGCATGTGTGAGGAATAGACTGGTCCTTATTTATGAACTTTTAAAATCATATGGTCTGACCTTCCCAAAATGCTTCAATTGGGGAGAAATTATGGTCTTTAAAGTTTTATGAAAACACATTCATATTTATATTCAGCTCCAAACACCCTGAGGTTTCTGTAACTGATGCAAATTCAGAGCTGTTCATCGTGATCAGCATTGGCTCTTTTACCACACATGGCCTATGTCAACGAGGCTCATGTTAGTCTACAGTAGTTGAGCATTTGTCCACTGATCTGAAGGTTGTCGGTTCGATTCTTGACATAAAACCTCATTTGTCAGGTTGGTGGTGCCACAGAGCTACAGATGAATGTTTTTGGCCTTGGGCAAGACTTAACCTACACAGACTGACACCACCTAGTGCCTCCACTCAATATCATTTCTCTCCAGTGACTAGATCAGGAATCAAAATACAACAGACGGTTCGCAAAAACCCCGGAAGTGCAAGTTCGGGCACCAGCCAATCAGTGAAGAGTCATATATTCAGTGTTGTCAATGATTCCCGAGATCGAGACTGTGCAACAACTCACCCTTATGGAACAGATAATACTCCCTACAACTGTACAACAACTCACCACTATGTAACAGATAATACTCCTACAACTGTACAACAACTCACCACTATGTAACAGATAATACTCCCTACAACTGTACAACAACTCACCACTATGTAACAGATAATACTCCCTACAACTGTACAACAACTCACCACTATGTAACAGATAATACTCCCTACAACTGTACAACAACTCACCCTTATGTAACAGATAATACTCCCTACAACTGTACAACAACTCACCACTATGTAACAGATAATACTCCCTACAACTGTACAACAACTCACCACTATGTAACAGATAATACTCCCTACAACTGTACACAACTCACCATTATGTAACAGATAATACTCCCTACAACTGTTCAACTCGACTTTCTGTAACAGATAATACTCCCTACAACTGTACAGCAACTCACCCTTATGTAACAGATAATACTCCCTACAACTGTACAACAACTCACCCTTATGTAACAGATAATACTCCCTACAACTGTACAGCAACTCAGCCTTATGTAACAGATAATACTCCCTACAACTGTACAACAACTCACGCTTATTGAACAGATAATACTCCCTACAACTCTACAACAGCTCACCCTGACCCTGTGTCCTGTCAATCATCATATCATTGCTGCTTGTTCTTCCTGTGACCTCTTGTATAAAGAAAGACATTTTTTTTTTTATTTTATTACTTATTTTTCTATTTTATTTTGACTTGTACATTTAAATTTATATAATTCTGTCTTTTTTGACACCTGTCTCTTGCTCTTTTTTATGTTTTTATCTTTTCTCTATGATATTGTGATTTGTGAGCTGCTGTGTTCAAATCATTTTCCTTGTGGATCAATAAAGTCTAAGTCTATGTTTTGCTGCAGCTTCATCCTCATGTGTGGGACGAGGTTTTTTACTCATGATTAACCATGTGTTTTATAAAAGTGCACTGTCCCTTTTAAAGAAATGAGTCTAATCTCATTCCATGGACATGTGTGGTTCTGGCTCGAGGCGAGGAGGACGCACCGGGGACCAGACTGTAGAAAGAAAACACAGAGAAATCAGTGTGGATTTAACAGGCGGGAAACATTCTCGGCAAAGCAGCAACCTCTCCACGGAGACGAGGAGGCAGACACTCCACCAGAAAAGTTACAAAATGAACCTTTAAGCTGTAAAATGTGAAATACAAAACACAACCCGAACTCACTTTAACCGGGATAACCTTTAAGAGGAGCCTTGTTTTGACTCCAGACAGACTCTGAATCTTTGGAGGAATCTTTTAATCTCATTTCCAGAATACTGATAAGAGTTTATTCAATCCCCCAGTCTGATCAGCAGAATTACAGACGTTTATGAGCTTTCTCTTCCATTACATTTGAGAAACAAGCGACAGAGATTTAATAAGGACATGAGACAGTCAAATCATAAAAACAAGATCGTCTCAAAGCAAACATTTAGAACTTTTAAGAAGCAGAGCAAGAGTGGCCCAAATGTCTACTCTAAGAAAATATAAACATTTTGAAAGTGCATATGACACACTAAAGCATCATCACATCATCACATTTAAGATTTGACTAAAACTTTGTCTACTTTATTCTAGTTTTTAAAATGTTGGTGAAGTTTATAAATTCACTTCCTGATTGGACATTGTCAGCAGATCTGACATGCACAATGGTAATTCAATAACTGTTACCTAGCAACCATAAAGGCCAAAACTAAGGCTGCGTTCAGACTGCAGCCTGAAGTGACCCAAATCCGATTTTTTGGCCCCTATGTGACCTGTATCTGATCTTTTAATGACAGTCTGAACGACACAGATCCGATTTTTTCAAATGCGACCCAGGCCACTTGGATATGTGGTCCTGAAACCGATACATATCTGATCTTTTGACATGTGACTTCAGTCTGAAAGGCCAAAGTGCATTCATCCACCTACACGTTATCAACAAGCCACAAACGTTACTATTCTGCGCTGAAGTAGGTGAAAATTGTTAATGAACTCTGTGTCACTGAAGCGAAGCACATCACCACTCACCACTCTTGGCTCCGTCTTCGCATCCACACGTTCCTTTCAATGGACTGTCCCACAAAACACCATGGTCAAAAACCTCGTCCTTCTCCTTCTCAATCTCCTCTTTAAAACAAGTAAGTTGTTCATGTTCTGGCTCCAGTACGAGAGGAACTTTAAAATCTCCAGGTGCTCAATGCTCACGTCCATGTTTGGACAACTTCCGTAAACACAGAGCACGCTCACTGCGGTTGACGTTGTCGTGTCTCCAGTGCACATGCGGGACACTTTCGGCCCATATAACGTTCACACAGGGGATCACATACAAGTCACATTTAATTGGAAATGTGAACGACCTCGCAAAAACATTGGATTTCACAAAAAAATCGGAATTGAGCATTAAGGCCTGCAATCTGAACGTAGCCTAAATGACATAATACCATAAAATACCAAATAATAGCCAGGGTGTATATTTGTTTCAGTCATTTAACAGACTAGGCATTTATTTGAGACCAGGCAGCAGTTTGGGGCAGGTGATTAATTCCTTCCTCACAAAAATCTTACTCAGCAAAACTGGGAAAATATGGTCCTCAGATTCTTTTAACCAGTGTGACTATAATTTACAGTTTTTACAGTTATAGCCTTGTGACTACTTTGTTTATGTTGTCTGCACGTTTCCTTTCCTCGTCCCTTTGCCACAGCTTTCCTCTTACACCACAGCAGCTATGATCACATCACTGCTTCCTCCCAAACTGAAGTAATTTTACCAAAACTCCTAAAAACTGCTTCCATTTCCTGCCCGCTGTGTTGCACCATCTTTCTTTTTCGCACTACTTTGAAATAGGGATTTCACAGCAACCTCATCTGTTCCTCCGCTTTTTCAGTGAAGGTGAGGGTGACCGAAAGCAGCGCAGAGAATAGAGCCTATCCATTCAGTCACAGAACATGTCTGCTGTTGGCAGGACTGACCTGAGGTCAAACTGCTCCTGTGTCGACTGTAAACATCCGGCTCTCTGTGTGTCGCTGCATTAATCATCACATGTTGGTTAAACGCAGCACAAAAAATAGGAAATAGGAGTTTGAGCAGCTCCTCGACAGCAGCCACAACCACTGCTGGACTAGACCGCTTTAGACTCTGCGTTTATTTGGAACCTGTGGTTATTTATCATAATATACACCTGCACCAGGCATTTAAAGTCGACCTGGTGGTTAATTGAAACCCAGCTGTTATTTGGTATTTTATGGTAGTTTTTTTGACAAATAAAAAATAAATAACTAGGGATGTCCTGATCCGATCTGACTGTGGACTCGATCCGGACTCGGACATTATGTTCCGATCAGGTATTGGATAAATAATATACATATAAAACACACAGAACACAAGACAAAACAGTTTTTCTGAGGTGTGGGATTTGTTCAGGGACGTCCAGTCAGTGCTTCTGTCTGTCCCAGCGTCTGTTGTACTAGAGACTCACTTACACTGGGACTTTTGTCGTGCTCGGTGCTGTTACCTGTGCTTCTGTGGCCCATGTTCACACCTGTGCAGCCGATGGCATCATCGCACGAGGCTGTTTGTTGCAAACAAAACAAACAGTGCTGTTGCGCAGTGGAGCTGGTGCTACTGGTGGTGAGGGTTTGTCCAGAGGTATAGAGCATCTATTGAGCAGTGGGACTGATGTTGGGGTGTGTGTTCTGCGGTGGGTGTGTGGATGTGGTGGTGCGGGGGAGTGGGGGCGGCCGGGGGAGAGAGGCTGTGGGGCTTCTGTCATCTCGTTTTTATTTGGTAAGATTTTGTATTATTTGGATTTCATAGACGAGTCTAAATGTTTCCAATGTAAAACACATACAAACATATAATATCAAATATACAAAGTTTAGATTGTGCAGAGCCGAGTCTCAGGTCTGATCTGATTCTGGTCTGGTTCCTGTTTTGTTCAGTTCATTAAGTTTACTAAGTTACACATTCAAAGACCAGACTGTGAAAAGTCAAGATTTTCAACAACTACAGTTGAAATCAACACAATCTGATCCTGCATACATCCTGGATCTTATTCTTTGCTCTTAGTTCATTTTATAATGTTTTATTAAAGTATCAGATCGGGACTCGGTATCAGCAGATACTCAAAATCAAAGGACTCGGACACAGGGGCAAAAAACTGTGATCGGGACATCCCTATAAATAACATCATCTTTAGTTCGATGAAGGTTTAATCTGTCAGAAAAAGTCCTTCCTTGTGCGTAAACTGTCTCTGCGTTTTGGAGTTTTCTGTGATGACAGAGGCTGAGGGATTCTGTTTTAAAACTCCGCACTACTTCCTGTATTTCTGTACTTTTCTTTCCACAAACTTAAGCTCTTAACTGAAGTAAAACTAAATATTGACCACAGATAAAATCCATCAAACCAAGGGATATGAGAACAACATGAGAATGTAATAGGCAGTGAAATGATGCTAAAATAGAAAAGCAGAAAGTCTTGTCTCGGGCTGTAAACCTTAACACTAGATCAGTCAGTCAGTGAGCAAACTGTGAAATGTTTGAATTGGTTTTTGCATGTGCTTTTGGTGGAACATGAGATTCTCTGGATGAGAGGAGAGAGTGTAATAGGACTCAGGGAAAGTCTCCGAGTAAATCAAAGTAATTCCAAATGAATAAATGCTCCACCTGCTCCTGTCCTCTGCATCCGCTGACCCTCTCCTCTGCATTTTTCCAGACTTTATGGACCACAGCAGAAAAGAGGAGGTACATCTAGATATGTGGGGAGGGATTGTGAAAGCTTTTCTCTTTGTCCACACAAATCTGCAGTGCAGCAGGACTTGTCTGGACCGAGCACTTTGTCTGAAGTGAGTCATAGCTGGGAGGGCTTTTGTAAATGCCGCCTGTGTCTTTAATCATGATGCAATATCACAGCACTAATGTCTAAACAGCAGAACAGTTTGAGGATAGTAAACGACATTTCCTCTAGAATCACACAAACACAAACCATTTCTGCTTTTCTATGGTTCATTTTCTGCTCCATCAATCTTTAATACTTGAAACTCATCACGTCTGAGCACACATCTGGAATGCACAATTATAATCTCCACTGTTTTCAGGAGAATCCACAACTGTTCAAATACTCTCTGTTGTTACCGACCCAGAGGCACAAAAGTGTCTGAGCGACTCACAGCAGAAAGGTCCCAGGCCCCAATCTCAGGGAAATGTTACTTTCAAAGTATTTATAATACTGCAATAGACTCCAGAATATTTTAACTATAACTGTTATAAAATTATTGCAAAAAAAAAAGTTATATTCCACAAACTGTCCGTCGTAAGAACATTATTTGACAGAACCAACATTATAACAGATAAACAAGACAAAGACAAGCAGGAGGACAGACACATCCACAACTGAAGCAACACCAACACACAAAATGGGCAATAAACAAAGGAAAACAACAGGTCAGAGAGACAGAAATACAAAACTAGAAAAAACAAAAATAAAACTGAAATAAGAGCACAGTCATGGTAACAATACCGTACATCAGGGGCATAAAAGAAAAAGTGCAGAAAGCAATGAGAAAACACAATAAGAACACAGCAGAGAAACCAAACAGAATCTCAGACAAATACTCATCCACCCAAAAGATAAAATAGAACCAGAGCATAAATGTAACATCATGTATGAAATACTCTGCATGTCCTGCAATAAAACACACAGCAAAAACACTGGCGGGTTTTTTTTTTTTCTTTTCTTTCTTTCTTTTTCTTTTTTTTTTAATTTTAACTATTTGAAAGTTTAATGGGGGTTGGAGTTTATATGATTGAAGTTAATTTAACTTCCCTTAGTGTTAATCTGGCTCCTCCCACCCACCACTTCAAACTCCCGTGAGAGTAGACCAGTTTGAACCAGTTTTGTTCATAATTATATCTTAAATTAACTCAAATAAAGTGTAAAAATAAAACACCTCTGTGTGTTGTTTAGTTAAATCAGGATAACTCTACAAAGTGTTTTCTGTTTACTCTCAAAACATCAATATAACTCTTGATTTTGGTCCAGTGTTACTTCATAAACATTTCCAAACATGTTAAATTAACTCTAGAACAGATCAGACTCATATAAACCCTGAATAAAAAAATAAAAAAAAAGATTCTGTGAGACTCAATTTTAACACTCCAGGGTGTTCAGTCCACGAAAAAAGGAACATAGGACAGAATGTGAGAAGGAAACAGCGAAGGTGAAACACGAGCAACAAAACACAAAGCAGAACAGGAAAAACTCAAATCGTTCCGTTTGTGACACTGTAAAAGGGAGAAGAACATTCTGGACTGGGATGAAAACAAACAGCATTGCTGGATTAAAGAGGCAATCGAAATACAGAAACATGCCCACGGGAAGATAATGTTTGAAATGTTATGCTTTTTTATTCCTCCTCACCAGATACATATTTGTTTTGATCAGATTTTTTGAAAAGTATTAGATAAATGTGTATTCTTCCCAAGGTCAAATACAGAGAATGCAAAAAAGTGAACTGTCCTTTTCCTTCTCTTCTCTTCCCTTACTGTCTCACCACAGCAATATCTATTTTTCATTCCGACACACAGAGACAAACGTTTATCTGCACACTCTGTAGGAAGTGTATTAGAGTCCTCAGTTTTCAGCATGAGAGGTGGGAGTCTTCACGCTGAGAGGAGGAGACGTGACGCAGGGCGAGCTGTTTGATTGTGGCCTCTTTGGCAGAATAAACATACTGAGATGGCACCGAGAGGCACAGCAGAACATAAAGAAATATCTGAGGAATCTTCAGGCGCTGCCCAGAGGAAAATATGTTGTTTATTGAAGTGAAAAGGTCAGATGATAACAGCATGAAAGACTCTGAGCACAGAACGAACAGAGGAGAAAATATGAAATAAAACCAAGCATGCACAAGGCTCTCCCAGAGTTATGTGAGCGAGGCTGAAGTGTCTGAGGGTGAAGTCATGTGGGGTCACCAGGACGGCTGCAAGAAGAATCACAAATGAATCAAAACTCAATTTGAATAGACTGTAGACCATGTATACATAAATGGACGTAGCTAACCAGCCAACCGCCGTGTTCCAAACAGGAGGTGAACACGAGGTCACATCCAGCTCCATCAACTCTGGATTCAACTGACTTTACATTTAAAAAATTGTGAGCCTCCTCATTTTGCTCTCGATCAATGTTTATTCTCCTTAATAAATAATGCCTGTGAAGTGATGATGTATTTCTGACAGTTGAGTGAAATGGTAAATTTGTGATGGTAAATTTTCTTTTCCTGATTGTGATTCTTGACATCGTAACTTTTCAATTTGTATTTGTATTGTACTGATGGATAAAATACACACCACACATTTTATGTACGACTGGACTCACTCTAGAGTTTACAAATATTTATTTTATGCTCAAGTACAGACAAATAAAAAACTCGCTTGCTCCATAAATTTGCATCATTATGTGATGAAAACTGACTGTATTGGTGGTTGGAGATTATATCATTTGTTGCAAATCTTTAGGTAGGTGTACTTGTTCTACAGCATTTTCCCTGCAGTGAGGAATCTTGGGGTGATTGTGGACTCCATGTTCAAACTGGACAAGCACATTAGCTCTGTGATTAAGTCCAGCTTCTTTCAGTTAAGGCTCCTCGCTAAAGTAAAGCCCGACCTCCCACGGGCAGAGTTTGAAAAAGCGATCCATGCTTTCGTAACATCATGCCTGGACTATTGTCATTCTTTGTATGTAGGGTTAGACCAGGGCTCACTGCAGCGTTTACAACACGTCCAGAACGCTGCAGCTCATCTGCTCACAAATATGCCTGTAATGATAATCAATAAATCAATTAATCGTACGATAACTTTTAACAAGCTCGATAACTTTTCTGGCCGCGATAAATTCTATTTGCAGTTTGTTTGTTTTCCTCACTCTCTCTCGCTCTCAGAGGGTGAATGTTAGAAGGCGTCTATCTCTCTCTGACTCTTCTCGTTTAACAAGCGTAATGACGCTTGAACCAACGTGCGCTGTGTTTATCATCACAGAGGATACGCACGTAGTCTGAGTGCAGAAAGCGCAGCTGTCTGTGCGGCTGAACATGAAGCCACAACACAAGTGCCGCTGTCAGAACCAAAAAAGTTCATCGCCGAATGGCAAAACAAGTCACGATGTTGAATTATGGAGTAAGAAAGCTGTCAAAAATATTCGTGCGCATAAAATAGAAATCCGTGCGTATTTGGGAAATCCGTGCATATTTGGCTGTAGCTGCGCATAAAATAAATATTTGTAAACTCTCAAATGAGTCCAGTCGTACATAAAATATATTGTGTATTTTATCCATCAGAATACGAATTGAAAAATTACGACGTCATGAATTACAATCACGAAATGAAAATTTACGATTACGCTTTCATCAGTACGAATACGAATTCACAGACGGAACATTACTGTCAAAAATACGTCATCACTTCACAGACATTATCCATCGAGCAGAAGAAACATCGATCAAGATCAAGACTGTGCAGCTCAAGTTTGTAGCAGAGGGTAAAAACAGAGTAATAGCACAAGAAGCTACAACAGCGACCAACAAGTGGGTTAATTAAAATCTATTGTAAAAATGTCTTGAATTCGGGAACTGAACGCTGCTGTATAATATTGTGTAGAAACACCTCCTTTGAACGGGAAATTGCACCTATATGTTAGATAACATAGTGGTAACCAGTTGGCTAAAATCTGACGTAACGTTATCCCAGGGCTAATTAGCAAATATCAGGTTCTCTGTAGGTTTAGATTAAAACATTCACGGCTACAGCCACAGCGAGCATCAGTCAGTCTTCACTTCATCTCAGCTGCATTTCAGACAATGGGTTATACATGAGTTATAATGGGTTATAATTAGCAAATCCATCCACGTCACGGTGACGTTATACTTACCGGTAAATACTGTAAACATACCAAGGTGTTGCCTGTAAACAAGAACATTAATTGATGCTGGAAGCTGCATTAAACTGTAATGTGTAACATTTCATTAGCTGTGACGTCGTAACCAGGACAGTTTGGTAGTTTTTGGTGTAAACTGGGACATTTCAGCGTCCCGAGGAACTTTTGGTGGCATTTCACGAGAGAAATGCAGCTGAAGGTTAAGACTGACTGATGCTCGCTGTGGCTGTAGTCGTGAATGTTTTAATCTAAACCTACAGAGAACCTGATATTTGTTAATTAGCCCTGGGATAACGTTACGTCGGATGTTAGCCAACTGGCTCCACTATGTTATCTAACATATAGGTGCAATTTCCCGTTCAAAGGAGGTGTTTCTACACAATATTATACAGCAGCGTTCAGTTCCCGAATTCAAGACATTTTTACAATAGATTTTAATTAACCCACTTGTTGGTCGCTGTTGTAGCTTCTTGTGCTATTACTCTGTTTTTACCCTCTGCTACAAACTTGAGCTGCACAGTCTTGATCTTGATCGATGTTTCTTCTGCTCGATGAATAATGTCTGTGAAGTGATGACGTATTTTTGACAGTAATGTTCCGTCTGTGAATTCGTATTCGTACTGATGAAAGCGTAATCGTAAATTTTCATTTCGTGATTGTAATTCATGACGTCGTAATTTTTCAATTCGTATTCTGATGGATAAAATACACAATATATTTTATGTACGACTGGACTCATTTGAGAGTTTACAAATATTTATTTTATGCGCAGCTACAGCCAGATATGCACGGATTTCCCAAATACGCACGGATTTCTATTTTATGCGCACAAATATTTTTGACAGCTTTCTTACTCCATATCGAATCAACACTGGTGAATGTGACATGTTTCAACAGCCAGGTGCATCAAATGCAGCGAGCGCAAACGACGAGAAGAAATGTCTCAAACCCCAACAGCCGATATAAACCCAAACCCGAGCGACACAACTAGCCCTGTCCCCGGGACGACCAACAAGATACAGACAGGACAGAGGCTCCCTCATAGTGAAACAGGATCCTGTGTCGCGGGTTCATACGAACATTTAAGACCAAAGTGATGAGGCCACAGCAGCAGCCACAGAGAGACGAGACACAATATTCCAATGTAAGTCAATGTCTAAAATAACATTTAAGGGCAATTTTGTTAGAGACTTAATAATCCATTTTATTTATTGCTTTGGTTTATTCAAGTGCATTTTTGTGAACAAGTCCTTTGGTTAGTCCTATGTTAACAAGTCTGTTTTATTTAGGCCTATTGTTTTACAGTTCCTGTGTTAAATGTTCTTTAGAAAGTAAGGTTTATTGATCTTTGAGAGGATGTTTTTGCATTTTTATTCCATGGTCATTATATTAGTTGAAATTGGTCTCAAAATGTCAATATTATCTTTTCTTCAATAAATTCTTGGTCAATTAATCGTCCAGCAAAATCTGTTATCATTACAGGCCTACTCACAAATACTAAGAAACATGCACCTGCACTGGCTCCTGTCTTATATCAGGTGCAATTTAAAATGTTATTAATTATTTTCAAATGTTTGCACTCTATGGGTCCAGTCTGTTTGAGGGAGTTACTGCAGCCCTGTACTCCACCCAGACCCTGAGATCATCAGACCAGCTCCTGTTGGTCGAGCCTAAAACTCGGCCCAAGACAAGAGGTGACAGAGGCTTTTTCTGTGGCAGCGCCCAAACTGTGGAACAGCCTCCCTCTTCCTGTCAGATCCTCTCAGTCTGTAACACAGTTTAAGACCAGACTGAAAACTCACCTCTTCTCCCTGGCATTTAGTACGAGCTCGTCAGGTTATCTTGGTGTTTTTATTGTAGTTTTCACATGTTTTCTGCACATATGTATATGTAACTGTTTCTTCTTTTTGGTGGCTTGTATGTGAAACACTTTGGTCAGCTGAAGTTGTTTTAAATGTGCTATAGAAATAAACTTGAATTGAATTGAACTGAATTTTCCCATTGCTTTCTTTTTTTTAGCATCCCATGAAAAGCAGTGAATGTTGTTGAAGAAGAAAAATTCCATGTTCATATCTGGTTTGCTGTAGTGGTGTCTTTATTGGTTGGAAGTTCCATGTTGTAAGCAGGCGGATGGTGAGCTTCTGACACACATGGTGTCTGTGGAGCTGTGAACCTGATCATGAGCAAAGGTATAGCAAGCATTTTATACACAAAGAGGTGGGTAAAGTCTGCAGATTAACATTTGGAGGAATTTCACAGCAATAACAAAACACCCTCATAAACCTCCTTTTGGTAAAACAGTGTCATTGTTTTCAAAAGATGAGCATCAGGAAGGACAGCAGCAGGGGGCAACAGGTGAAGACCCCAGAGGCCTTTGATGGTGTCATGGGTAAAGTCTTTAAGTGTAAAACACATCATATGTATTTGTTAACCAGAATGAAAACCAAAACCAGAGAATAATTACTTTGCTTCCATAATGTTCACATCAGTTTCCTCGTTGCCTTTAGACTGGAAATTACAACTGAAAGCCCCACAGTGTGGCATTATATCAGTTGATGACGTTAGCAAAACGGGGCTTAAGTTGAACCTGACGACAGAAGACAACAACCTTGTGACGAGGTTACCCAGAATGCTTTGCGACATAAACAAATATGGCGAATTACTAGTGATCATATTTTCTCCTTCTTTTAATTAAAAAAAATACTACAAACAAACATATTTGAGTTTTTTGGTGTTACATATTTATAAGTGATGCCAACGTTAATCAAACAAGACCAGCGTGCCAAAGTAGACGGAGATCCTTTTAAATAAATGTGTGTATTAACCCTCTCTACATGATCCTGGTGTTTTTGTTTCACTATTTTGTCCGTAAATCAATTCCTCTTCCTAACACGGACCAGGATTCAAATTTGCTCCTATAAATTCCGGCCTCAATGAGCTTTATTTGACTGGAGCTGAACGCTGTCACGCTCACTTAATCCACTCCTTTATATAGTCTTTGAGGCAATTTTTTGAAATGGCATAATTTTCCCCACAACAAAAGCTCCCATCTTATCCGCCAGTTGAATTTGATTGAGTTGAGTTCAACACCTACACTATGCTCACTTAGTGTTTTGAATAATTAATTAAATAAATAACCCTTTGTGTTCAATTATACCTAAATGATCTGTAATATGAAAGTATTGTGTGTATTTATTCATACTGTACACACTGTACTGCAAAGTCACTTGTGTCAAACTGTTTCACTCTGGAAGTGTCATGATCCTGATCAACACAAAACAGGAAATCCAAGTCTCTTCTGTATCATTTCAGCCAAACACATGATGACTGGACCTTGATGATGTGTTTTTCCTTATCATGGATGGAAGTCTGGAGAAAATCAATCAAATCATGATCATGTCTGTTTCTGCCTTTTGTCTTTGCACGCCTCTTTATTTTTGGCTCATGATACAAAGACAGAGCACAGACTGACAAATAAGGTCAATGGTCCATTTTGAGTCCAAAACAAATATTTCTTCATTATCACAACTAGTTGTCAAATTTTGGGAGCCCTGCCTATTATATTTTTGTCATACTTTTGTCATGTTTTGAAGTGATTTTTGTCAGTTTCACACTATGGAAAGATAAGCTCTTTTGCCTTTCTTGGGCAGTATGTCCCTCTGTACAGGTTACGATGTGCGTTACGTGTGAGGGAAAGATGATCCTTTCCACTTCTGAAGTGGATATGATGAGTATGTTGTGTTGAAGTGCTTTTGTTGCTGTAGTGAAGTGAAACATGGACCCAGAGTTTATTCCAGACCTGGGCATTGTCCAGCTCCAGGGTCACATCCAGCCTTTGGTCGACTCTGAGCGGCCCCTTTAAGATAATCTGGAACTACAAATAAACAGATTTGATAAACTCTAACCAGTCTGACCAGCTCGTCAAAACATGATATTTACTGCTTTTTATCAAGAATATTATGCAGAACTGAGTTAAACATTTTGGCCTCTACAGTATTTTTGTTTCTCATGTGGCCCCATGGAAAAAAGAACTGCCCAGCTTGGTGTATCCTGACCTGTTACTTATGTAAAACAATACATGCATCAAGAATCTCAGACTTTCGGTCATTGTGCAATGCATACTGGGAAGGATTTTCCCCAAAAATTTGCATCAAACCTCCATGTTTGTTTTCCCAGTGGGATGTGTCTATTGACAAAGTCGATCTTTTCACGTCTTTTGAACCATATCACTTTTGTTTCTGGTTCTGATATTGTCATATTTTAGTTTTGGGATTCGGACATCGTAGTTGTGTGGTTGTTGGATCCTAACAGCGGAAAACAGCTTGAGAAATGGGCTTTGGAAGTTTACGAATTCTATAACTGCAAAAGGGAATCAGATGTGTGTGACTGCAAACCTCTGTTCAAGCTGTTTCCCTTCTCAGTGGAATAAAAAAATAGTGAAAGGTGAAGACGATGGGCAGGATTGATCCACAGGAAGGACAAAAAAAGGAAACCTTTGGCTGCCTAAGAAATCATCCTGAGTTTGCAACAAACATTTTGTATGTGGAGCAACCTTGGTTACGAATTCAAAAAGTCTACGCCAAAGCGAAAGGCACCAATAAACACCTTCCACTGCAAAGAGACCAAGATGAAAAAAAATATATATATATATTAAAATTATTTTAAAGAAACGACAATAAGTGTAAATGGTGATGTTATTAAAATGATGTATACATCATCATCATCATCATCATCATCATACATCATTTTAATGCTGCTATGCTATTTTAGCAGCAGAGGAGGTTTGACAGAATGCAGGGCTTAAGAGTCAGCGTTTCAGGTTCATGCAGCTAAAACCTGGAACAGTCTTCCTGAACATGTGAGACAGACTCTTCTGTGACGCTGTTTAAATCCAGGCTCAAAACATTTCTGTTTAACTGTGCATATAACTGAAAGGTTTTCATTCCGCACTCTTCTCTCCAATTTATGTCTCTCTTTTTTAATTTTAATCTTCATGATTATTTATGTTTTGATTTGTTTTTATTATGATTTTAATGTATTTCTTATTCTGTAAAGCACTTTGAATTACTTTGTGTACGAATTGTGCTATACAAATAAACTAGCCTTGCCTTAGGGTTAAGTTTAGGGTTAGTTAGTGTTTTCCATTCACAACATTTCTCTGCTCTCCGCCATGTTGAAAGGTCAGATTATCTCATCTCGGCAGCTCGTGTATCATAAAAATCTTCCAGCTTTCCAGTGGAAATGACAATGTGAGTAATTCATGTGCAATTTTGATGACAGTTTTTGGTATTTATGATAATTACCACAGGACATGAAGGCACCATTAGAGTCCACCTGAGCTTCATGGTCTTGTGTGGTCCTGTATGGCACCATATCAGATTTCAGTGTTACAATTATTATGAGAAGAAACACGATGATTTAGAAAGCCCATATTACATATAATTGAGTCCTGTGAGCTTTAAGTCATGTTGTAGTGTTGTTACCTCCTCAAAAACACACCTGGAGTTGTGTTTTGTGTCATCCACACATGTTTAAGTAACTCTTTATAATTAATTTGTTTACATCTCCAAAGTTCAAAATGCTTTGTTCCACCTTGTGATGTCATCAAGTGGTAGTTTTCAAGTGAACAGCTCCTTTTACTTTTTGTTCTGGGCTGAAATCATCCACAGTGGAGCACTTCCTGCATTAACATGACATCACTAGGTGGAATAGAGTGTTTTCAGTTTGAGAGAAGAACTCAGCCTAAATGTGTAGAGTTTGTGTGCTAAACAACAAAACACAACTCCAGGTCTGTGTGTGATGAGGAAACATTAGAACAAATCAGAAAATATCATAATATGGCCCTTGAACTGTTATTGGCTCCACAGATCACCGTCCACATCCACATTCAAGTCGTCTCGTCTGTACGACACGTTTAAAATCTTTTACTCTTCTCTTTAGTTCATCTGGATGTGAGACAGATGTGATTGTAAGCTTTCTGAATAGTAATGGTGAGGCCGCGGTTAAAAGTTTTTTGAACGATTCTCTGCAGTGACCATGTGTCCATTCCCCTCTGCCTGGCCCGTGTTTCAGAATGTTTCAGAATGTTTCAGTATGTTTCAGTAGCGGTGCTCAGTGATTAAAGTCTGGACATGTCTGTGGCTAATTTGATGAACTCAGACTTTCTAAATGATCAACTAAAGTGAGTGTGACTTAAACAGATTATAAAATGATCACCACCATTATTACTTTGTCAGCGTGGGGTGTGCAGTATCAGTGGTGGGTGGTCTGTTATGGACGATGAGGCGCTGCCCTCCCATCAGTCATGCACATTTGTAAAAACAATTTAACATTAAAATGTGAGATAGTTCTGCAGAGTACACGGCTGAGCTGCTTGGGGCGATCTGAAAACAGCCCATCAACCCCATTCAAAGTCTATGACAGAAATCTGACCAATCAGATCCTCACGTTTGTGCATCCAGTGTATTTGGGCAGCGTGTGTGAGGTTGATCAGATCTACAGCTCATAACCCCACAGCCAGAGTGTTATTACAGCTCAACAGCAGCTCACCCTGGAAACATCTGCAGAGCGTCCCCTAAAGACAAACTCCACAAGACACAGGGACAGACCCACATCACACCTGACACCAGGTCAGTCACTCACTCTCCCTTCATCCTGCACGGAGCACTTCCTGTATTACCACATGACATCACAAGACAGAACAGTGTGTTTTCAGTTTGGGGGAAGAACTCATCCTAATTGTGCAGGGTTTATGTGTTAAACATGAATGAAACAAAACACAACTCCAGGTCTGAACATAGAATATTGAAATATCGTATTGTTTAATTTGATGATACAGTATCGATATTGTACACTGTAAACAGCAACTGATACTCAGCTCTAGTATTTATGATCATCATAAAAACATAAAAAAGATGACCAATTAACCAATCATCTTAAGATCCATCCATCCATTTTCTTCCATTTATGAGGGGCTGGGTCGCGGGGGCAGCAGTCTAGGCAGGGACTTCCAGACTTCCTTCACCACAGACACTTCCTCCAGCTCCTCTGGGGGAACCCCGAGGTGTTCCCAGGCCAGTCCAGAGACATAGTCCCTCCAGCAGGTCCTGGGTCGTTCCTGGGGCCTCCTCCCATTGGGACATTCCCGATTGAGAAGGCATCAGAACAGATGCCCTCCCCTCAGCTACTCCTCTCCACATGGAGGAGCAGGGACTCTACTCTGAGCTCCCCCATGTGACTGAGCTCCTCACCCTATCTCTAAGGGAGCGCCCAGCCACTCTATGGAGGAAACTCATTTGAAGCGCTTGTATCCACGATCTTGCGCTTGTATCTACGATCTAGCTTTGCCTTTGGGCTCAGCTCCCTCTTCACCACAACGGTCCAATACAGCAACCGCATCACTGCAGATGCTGCACCGATCCACCTGTCAATCTCATGCTCCATCTTCCCCTCACTCCCTCATATTCGAACTCCTGCACTTGAGGCAGTCTTGAGATCCCTTGTTCCATTTAAACTTTTACTTCATCTCCAAAGCAGCGGCAGAGCCTCCAGCCACCTCAGCCTCTCCACCTCCTCCTCGTCACCACCTCCAGCACCAACAATGGAAAGCTCAAGGAAACAAACAAATCTCTCCCGCTCTCCCTTCATCACGTTGAATTGTCTCTACACAAATGAGCGTTTATAAATCCTTTTTTCATTTCTTCTTATTGCTGTGTTCCTCATTTGCCAGCTGTGTGTTCCTATGTTCCAATCTCCGCTCTGTGTCTCAATATCGCATCATATTAAGGCCAGATAACAGCTTGTCACCAACATGTTTTCTTTTCACAATAATATTAAGGCAAAAAAGCAATGTTTATGTAGATTTAGGTCATCACATCACCAATATTTGTCCACTAGGTTGGCTCTTGCTGTTTTCCCTCTCTCCAAAATGGCCGTCACGAGGTGTAGTAATGATGAAGTCTCCTCTGCCCCGTCGCCTGGAAAATTGAATTGGTTTTTGCATGTGCTTTTGGTCAGTGGAACATGAGATTCGCTGGATGAGAGGAGAGAGTGTGATAGGACTCAGGGAAAGTCTCTGAGTAAATAAAAGTAATTCCAAATGAATAAATGCTCCATCTACTCCATCTGACCTTTACCTCTGCATCTTCTGCTCCACCTGATCTTCTGCATCCTCTGCTCCACCTGACCCTCTTCTCCATCTGACTCTCCTCTTCTCCATCTGATTCTCTCCTCTCCATCTTCTGCTCCACCTGGCCCTTTCCTCTGCTCCATCTAACCCTCTCCTCTCCATCCTCTGCTCCGTCTGACCTTCTGCATCCTCTGCTCCATCTAACCTTGTCCTCTCCTCCATCTGACCTTCACCTCTGCATCCTCTGCTCCACCCGGACCCTCTTCTCCATCTTACTCTCTCCTCTTCTCCATCTGATCATCTCCTCTGCTCCATCTCACTCTCTCCTCTGCTCCATCTGACTCTCTCCTCTGCTCCATCTGACCTTCTGCATCCTCTGCTCCATTTGACCTTCTTCTCTGATCCATCTGACCCTCTACATCCTCTCCTCCATCTAGCCCTCTCCTCTGCTCCATCTGACCTTCTACATCCTCTGCTCTATCTGTCCATCTCCTCTGCTCCATCCAATCTTCTCCCATGCATCCTCTGCTCCATTTGACCCCTTCCTCCGCTCCACCTGACTCTCTCCTCTCCATCCTCTGCTCCATCTGACCCTCTACATCCTTTGCTCCATCCTCCATCTGACTGTCTGCATCTTCTGCTCCATCTGACCCTCTCCGTCTGCTCCTCTCCTCTGTTCCCCTGCACTCTTCTATGCCGATGCTTCTTAACTTGTTGATTTATTCTGATTGGAAACGTCACTGTGTAAAATACTGTTCAAACTAAACCAGAGAGGCTTTACACTTGTCATGTGCACTCAGGTCCAGTGCAAATAGATGAGGTGGGATTTAAAGTCACTTCTTATGCATGGCTCACGTCACTCACTCCCACACTACACACACACACACACACACACACACACACACACACACACACACACACACACACACACACACACACACACACACTGGTTAATAGATTATGCATGCACAGTATTAGTTAAACGTGTATATTTCCCTGATGGCAGATCTGTAATACGGAGATGGCGTCTTGTTTTTCTCCTTTGGGGTCACACCACAGTAAATCATCGGCATTCAGTTTACAGTCATTTGCATACTAATAGCTTTTAAGTCAGATGCCCTTCCCTGACGATGGTTGGCTCGGCCTCTCCTGACAGGTTTAATCCTATTTCCACAGCTGAATCAGTGGAAGAACACAAGCTCCTGAAAATCTGTTGTTCAGACAATCTTAAAACTATTTTGACAGTGTTTGCTAATGTGTGCATCATGTCTCCATGGCAACTGCAGAACATTGCACAATAAAAATAAATGTAGAACGCCCCCAGTGCGATGTCACTGCAAAGTATCAATATATATTTCTTTGGGCCTCCAAATCTCCTCAACAGAACTGCAATTAGGAAAAGATGTTTGTGGTTTTAGGTCAGGGCAAAATGGATCAAACTATGTGCTCATGACAGTAATAAAAGTGACAAGCAGACAGTAGACAAAATACTTGAGGACATTTAGAGACAAGTCACATCCATCGCGTGCTCGCTGCAGCACTGTTCTGTTCCACAAGCCCTCTGCTGTCATTATTCATGTTTAAGCTGCTCCGTCGTCTCTGTCTGCAGCACTCCTCATGTCTGAAATGACAAACTGCACTTCTACACTCACTTCTATCACCGTCTTAACATTTTATATGCTCCCAAGGACCATTAGTAAAACAAGGGAAGGCAATGGACTTTGAAAACACAGAGGAGCAATGCTTACTTGGGTTTCAGATGACATCACACATTCTATGGATCAATAATAGGCCTATTTAATACAGATGGGAGCAGCTAAAATTAATATTGGGATGCAGCCAAAGAGTGAGAAAATGGACATAACTAT
Source organism: Boleophthalmus pectinirostris (assembly GCF_026225935.1). Taxonomy (NCBI): domain Eukaryota; kingdom Metazoa; phylum Chordata; class Actinopteri; order Gobiiformes; family Gobiidae; genus Boleophthalmus; species Boleophthalmus pectinirostris. The sequence continues at coordinate 22,713,891 of NW_026571299.1, read as the reverse complement.
CCCACTTGCCGTTGTGTTCTAAATAGAAGTGAACACGGACGCGCTTCTGGCTCCATCCACTCCACTCCAAATTCACTTAATATTGACAAAACGTCACCCCTCTCTCCATAACTGATGCATCCAGCTCCTCAATTTGGTCTTAATCCTGGTGTCTTTATTTCACCATTTGTCTGTAAATATATTCCTAATCCTAATATTGGACTTGGCTCCAAATTTGCCCCTCTACCTGAACACAGCACTTTTTATACAGACCAATGGTGCAGCGAAACTGAATATTGTTAAAGGTCACATACACAAAACTGACCCCTGCTGCCACCTCCTCAAAAACAGACCTTTTTAAAGAAGCACAAGATTTAAAAAAAATTTCAGTCTGTTTTGAAGCACAGAATCTGTCCTCCTCTGTGTTTTTAATGACATATTAGTTTCTGTTGATTATATTGTTCTTGTGCTGTTGGACCTGACAGTTTGGGGCAGGGGGTTCATCTCCATGGTTTAAATTATACCTGACCATAGACCGTATATATGAGCGAACAAAGTTAACACACTAGCTGCCGCATGCCAGACAGGAAGTGCAGCAGGAGGCTCTTCCTGCTCCTTCTGACTCTGACTACAACTGACTAACATTGCGATCTTGTCGCTCTTCTCATTGTAGCTGCTGCTGTGAGCCTCGTCATTTTGGTCTTAAAATGTTCATATTAATCCACTCTACGTGATCCTGATTTTTTATTTATTTTTTTGCTGTTTTGTTTTCTATTTATAACATAGAGTCTGGCTCCAGATTTGCTCCTGTAACTGTGAACATTGCAAGCCTCATTTGAGCGGTGCTGAACACTGTGGGTGATGTCACACTCACTTACTCCACTTTTTTTTATACAGTCTATGTACCTGACCCACAGACATTTTTATATTGGATTTGTTAATTATGTTTCCTCCCTGCCCCATTTTCATAAGGGTGTCCTCAGGGATCAGTACTTGAGCCTTTGCTTTTTTCCCTTTATGTGATCCCTCTGAGCATCACTTCCACTGTTCCTCTGTTGATGACAGACAGATCTACTTACCGTTAGTAAAATAAAAACAACAACAAAAAACAGGATCCACAGGCAGCCAGAGCACTTCTGGACAATATCAGTGAAACTAAAATCTTGGATGTCACTGAACTTTCTGCACGTTAAACAAGAAAAATCTGAGATTATGGTTAGTTCTCCTTGTAGCTCCTCCCCTGTGGACCTGGGTTTGCTGAGTAATTTGGTAAAACCTGTTGTGTCAAACTGGCCAAAATGAACCCATACTGTCAGCAGAACACTTAGAAGCTGTGATACACACTTTTGTGACACACTGGACTATAATAATGCACACTCTGCTGGTGTCAGCCTAAATACACAAAAACTCTGCAGATTGAATTTAACTGAAAATCACAAGAGCATCTCTCCTGTTTGAGCTTCTCGACAGTATCTTCCAGTGTTGATTTCAACATTCTTTTATTCACCTTTTGGGTTTGTACGTCTGTGGAAGCAGCTGCCATTAGAGATTAGACTGTACGTTTTTTTCACATTACTCATATAAATGCACTCTTTTCAACAACTTTGAACAGATAAGATGGAGAAATCGTGTTAATTAACTTGTGTCTTATTGCTTTCTATGTTTTTAAAATATGTAGTGTGACTTTGACTCGGGTTGTGTTTATCTGTGTATAGCACTTTGGCCAACAGTAAAGTAAATACAGTTGGTGTGATTGTGCAGATGTGTGTTGTAATAGTGAATTCTTGGGTATAAACACTGATAATAATCAGGTTGAGTATTTGTGAATTTACCTTATATGGATATTTCATGACAGAGTGCAATGGTATTCACACACATCACACATCTTCTGAAGATCAGAGACTTCTACAGATTTATGAAGATCCTTTTGCTCATTGACCCAAACACAGGATTACATTTGGAGTGAGATGGTGAGACACATGCTTTGATTAAACTCGTCATCTCTGCTTGTCGTAATTAACCTGAGTTTGGGGTTAGATCGTCCCTGGGTTTCCAATAACACCTCATCATCCTCAAGCCCACGGAGCTGAGACTGAAACACATCACACATCCTAGAATCTGTGGCGTGGTTAAATAAATAAAGTCCACATATGAATAACCAAGTTCAAGATTTATTTTTATTTTTTTCATATATATTTTTAAAGCTCCTCTGTTAATGCGTTGTTCAGACCTTTGGATGCTTTGATAGGTCTTAATCTGGATGGTAAAAGAGCTGTTTACTCAAGGTTGCCCATAGGTGCTTTTCAGACACAAATCAGTAAATTACTCTTCACCATATAACAGGAGTTTTCAACGTTTTTCAGGCTAGGGACCCCCAAACTGATGGAGAGCTGGAACAGGGACCCCTAATATACAGTCCCTGACAAAAGTCCTGTCGCTTATCCATTTTGTAGAAACAAAAGCTTATAACCTGACTTTAAATTAATCGATTGGTTTTAGAAATGTCTGAAATGAAAGCTAAAACCCTCCCAAATTATGTTCAATATACTAAAATAAATTTGCTTCACTGAAGAAAGATTGATCATTTAACGAACACAGAAAGGTCAGATTTTGGCAAGACAAAAGTTTTGTCGCCTACAGAAAATTGAACAAATAATTTACTTCAAATACAAAAATATGTTGTATAACGTCAGTGAATGAAGTAGTGGTGCTGTGAGATCCATATTTAATATCTTGTATGACTTCCATGATCTTGAAGGACGCATCCATGCGGTTTGACAATGATTCATACAATTTGTTGATGAAGTCATCAGGAATAGCAAAGAAAGCGTCTTACATGCCTCCCAGAGTTCATCAAGATTCTTTGGTTTTGCCTTCCATGCTTCCTCTTTCATTCTACCCCAGACATGCTCAATGATGTTCATGTCTGGTGACTGGGCTGGCCAGTCCTGGAGCACCTTGATCTTCTTCACCTTGAGAAACTTTGATGTAGAGATAGAAGTATGTGATGGAGCACCATCCTGCTGCAAAATTTGACCCCTTTTATGGTTGGGAATGTAAGAGGAGCTAATACTTCTTGATATTTTAGGCTATTGATATTGCCTTCCACCCCGCAAATGTCTCGCACACCCCCATACTGGATGTAACCCCAGACCAGGATTTTTCCGCCACCAAACTTAACTGTTTTCTGGGTGAATCTTGGATCCATGCGGGCTCCAGTAGGTCTCCTGCAATATTTGCGGCGGCTGTGATGTATTTCAACCGAGGATTCATCTGAGAAATCCACCTTCTGCCACTTTTCCAGTGTCCATCCTTTTAGCAGGCTGTGGGCCTTGGCAAATGCCACACGGTTTTTTAATTGCCTTTTGTTTAGTGCTGGTTTCTGTGCACTGATTCGACCATGGAGGCCATTTCGAGACAGAATTCTACAAACTGTTGTGGTTGACACAGGGACTTGAGGTGACCAGGCCTGGTGGAGCTCTGCTGCAGTGGAAAAGGGGCTGGCCTTAGATTTTCAAATCAACAAATGGTCGTCCCGAACAGTTGTCTTGCGGGGTCTGCCGGACCTGGGCTTGTCAAAAATATCTCCACTCATTTCAGATCTTTTTCTTATTCTTTGTACCTGACACTGAGACACATTGAAGGTGTCAGCCACCTCAGCAGTGGATCTGGTCTTCAGCCTCTTGATAATTAACGCTTTGGTCTCAGGGTGGATCTTAGGCATGTTGTCAGAGGTCAAGTTGCAGTTGATGTGAAGGTCTGGTGTGCTGGGTTCTTTTTATACACACCCACTAATTGATTGATCAGTAACTGATCACAGGTGAGGCTGTAATCTAGGATTGGGTGCATCATATGACAAGGCAACAAGACTTTTGTCTTGCCAAAATCTGACCTTTCTGTGTTCATTAAATGATCAATCTTTCTTCAGTGAAGCAAATTTATTTTAGTATATTGAGCATAATTTGGGAGGGTTTTAGCTTTCATATGAGACATTTCTAAAACCAATCGATTAATTTAAAGTCAGGTTATAAGCTTTTGTTTCTACAAAATGGATAAGCGACAAGACTTTTGTCAGGGACTGTATATATATATATATATATATATATATATATATATATATATATATATATATATGACATACAACTGTTTTATATTAAATTGGGCCTAGTGTCGTGTATAAACAGCTCCTCTATTATTGTACATTCAGTACCAAGGGAGTATTCCATCGAAGTCCTTTAATAAGTCTAGGCTTCTCCTGAAATCCTGAGCTGAACCTATCTGTATCTCCATCACCAAAAATGGGCTCAAAATGTGACTTTTTATGATCTGACTAAATGAAAGAGGAGTCACAGAGCACACCCACAGAGCTTGATTTGGGCCATGGATCTTTTCCGTTCATTCTGATCTGATGAGCAAGAGGAAAGACACGACTCTCCCCTCCTCTCCACACTCCTCCTCTCTACCTGTGGAGTGACCAGGAGAGGATGATGCTGTGGAGTGTGGAGCCTGGTTAAAGGTTGTATGGAGGATTTTTTTTTTTTTTTTTGTTTCAAATTGTCAATGAAAGTTCAAAATAGAATTATAGAAATGCAGCAGCCTTGTAATTATGATGACCAAAAAAAAAAAAAAAGAATGAAAATCCATCAACTGTGAATGTGGTGGGCGCAGATAAACAGCAGGCAATAGATAACAAGGCTACCTCTTTATCTATTGGCTGTTGGGGTGTCAATCAAACTCTCTATGTTTCTAGCGTCGCTGACTTGCTGGCGTGCTGGGATTACGTGGTTTACATTCGCCTCTCATGCACTGATGCCGTTTACTCAACCAACGCAGCAGTTCTTAGTGTCTTTTTTGAACTGTAGCTTCCTCTCAGTTTGCACAAAGTAAAGGCAGACAAGAATTCACGACCAGCTCACCACAAAAGAAAGTCTGTTTTTGACATCGCTGAAAGAAGAAAAGAAGGGGAAGAGGAGCGAAGTGGGACATTTGAAAAAGGGACCAAAGTTCCTGTTTAACCCCAAAATCAAGAGTTATGTTCTTCTCTCTTTTACAGTATTCAGAGATAGCCGATTTAATACTGTCCTGAGGAAGTGGGACTGCAGGTGGCGCTGTCGTCCTGCCTCCACCGGTAGGAAGACAGCACTAAAACCTGTTTAAATCAGCTGAGCAACACGACACAGCAACATCACGAGACTCTGAGGAAAAGCGCTAGTGAGCAGTCCAAACTTTCAGGCATGAAAACAAACTCTTGGTCTGAAAAAAAGAACCTAATAACATAAATTACCGGAAGACCAAATGAACCTCACTGGACTAAATTCAATTACACATCTCCACGGCAGACGCTCCACCAGAAAAGCTCCACAGTGCCACTTTAAACAGCTCCCGTCGTCCTTCAGATGAGTTTGAAGTGTGAAAGCGCAGACAGCACCTCGGTGTCACGGAGCAGACATACTGCTATAAATATTCATGCTGTGTGACAGGTCTCTGCAAAGTGTTCATTAAAAAAGCTATATCTGCAGCTGTAGGTCACTCACTGCACACACACACACACACACACACGCACACCCCTCCACACACACACACACACAGCTCTCATCAGCCTGAGCATGTGTGAAAAACTCATCACAAATACGCTCAGAATGTAAATTAAAAAGGATCACAGAATAATACGACACCAGACAGTCTCCATCCTGACACAAACGCAGTCCTGGTTATGGTTATATCATTCATTTAAACCACATTCTCGTCGAGTGTCAGGAAATTATCAGAAATAAAATGCCAGAACATTCAGCGCTGACCCCCTTCACACACACACCAGTCACAGAACATTACACAGCTCTGCTCTGTTCCCACATAAGGACGGACACTCTACAGGTTTCAGCACCATTTTCCTCTGATTTTCAGCGGTGTTCGGTCTGTCCCAGTCCTCATAGGCGACTGCGACTCGAACCACACTAGGAATCAAAGCATCTAACATGTTTTTGAGGCTGATTTTGGACACTCTGGTACAGACTGTTCACACACAGCAGCAGACAATGAAAGCAGAACAGAGGAGACAGTGTAAAAAGCACTTGGGTAAAAATTTACTGCTTTTTGTCTTTTCAGAAGAGAGATAAATGCCTAAACGTCTGCAAACCTTCAGTCGCCAACCTTGGCATCACTATTGACAGTAGTTTTAAGTTTGAGAAACAAGTGAACGCAGTCGTAAAATCTGGCTTTTATCATTTGCAGCTTTTATCCAAAGTGGAACAGTTTTCTTTTAATACTCTTGAAACAAAACACGCATGCTTTTATCTCCTCTCATTTAGACAACTTTAAAGGACCCATCTCATGTAAAATAAACTTTTCAGAGCTTTCTACCTTCTAAGAATGATGTGTGGGCTTTGTATTTGTTGCCCAAGTGGTTGATTGATTCAATGTTTGTTTGTTTTTTTACAAATTGCAGCATATTTCTCTCTCCCTCCCACGTGACAACAAACTAAAGCTGCTTCAACGTTGCTACAACAAATCGACTGACAATTCCCACATGAACACCTAAACAAAAGTGACAGCATAAGCTCATTGTTCTACATTGCAGTGAACACGATATAATAAGTTGATCTCCTAGTGTTTATTAATACTTTACCAATCAGTAATGTTCAGCTGATGTCGACGCGGTGCTTGAGCTTCGTGCTCCTCAAAGTCCTCGTCCGATTCCGGGTCCAACACATGCGGCTGAACGTGCTGTATCTCCATGATGAATAAAAGTTTATTCCTACCACTATCAGGGTGCACACTTGTCTCCTCCTCCCTCCCTGAGATGGGCGGAGGAAGGGCGGCTCACTCAGAGCCTACGTCACGTTTGGAGGGCGGAGCCTGTGCGGGGGGATGAACAATAGTCGGTCTTTCATAGTTCCTGGTCTGTGACTGTCTCCAAGAAATCAGTAAGATTTCAGAACTACTGTGTAATGGATGTTCCAAAACCCAAACTGTGCTTGTAAATGTGCAGAAGATACAATGTGAAAAGAGTTATTTTACATCACATGGGCCCTTTAATGCACTTTTTTCTGGCAGCGACCTCCATGCCCTTTATTGCTTACACTTGGTCCAGAACTCTGCTGTGTGACTTTCAACTGGAAGCAAAAAAAAAACATGAGCAACATGAGAACATTGATTTAAAGATTTTATTGTTTGTTTTTAAAGCTTTGAATGTTCTGGCCCCACGTTACACCTCATCCAAACTTACACCTCCACACGCTCTCTGAGGTCCAAGGTCCAGCTCCAACTCATGGGTCCTAAGATGAGACTTTAAACCAGGAGGACAGGACCTTCTCTGTGACCAGCCCCAAACTCTGGAACACTCTGCCCCCCCACGTTCCAACATCCCCACAATGGAGAGTTTAAAGTCTCGTCTTAACACCCACTTTTACTCTCTGACTTTAATACCGAGTTGTGTGCTCCTCTGTGTCTTTTATTTATTTATTTACCTTTTTTATTATTTATTGGTATTCTTGCTCTTATTTGATTTGACTAGTTTTATTGTCTTAACGAGAACTAGTGGAGTTAAATAGAGCTTTATTATATATTTCTATTGGATCAGTTTTATTTGTGTTGTGCAGCACTTCAGAAACTGTTTTGTTGATGACATGTGCTTGGAAATGAAGTGGATTGGATTGGATTCTATGTTGTGTTTGATTCCCGATGTCACTTTTAAAACAACAAAAACTTTAACAAGAATCAGAGGAGTAGAAGTAAACACAAAGATCCAAACCGACGTGGCACTGACAATGAACCAACAAAGGGCAGAGGAGAACACAGATGAACGAGACACATTAGGGCGCGGCAAATAATCAATACAAGAACAGGGAGTAAAGCTCAAAGCACACAGAGCTGGAGAAAATACAAAATAAAACTGGGTTGAGATAAATAAAATAACTCAATGGAAATTAATATGACACCTGAAGGATCTAGAACAAACCACAGAGAGTGAAAAACCTCCGTCCAAACTAATCCGTGTGTCATTCGTTCATTCATTTTTCAATATAAAACCAAAAATAAGAAAATGAAAAAAACAACTGTTTTCTTCATTATTTGTCCCCAAAACCAAAATGAAAAAAATGGATAACGATCAGTTTTTTCAGTTTTTGATTTTGTGTTTAAATGAAGAATGGAATACACGGATAACGTCTGTTTCCCGTTTATGTGACTTCCGTGACTGCGATGCCAAACTATTGCACCGCATACGGACTGAACCAGAACTGATCCAGGTCCGGGACCACACCGGGACCAGACTGGGACGAGAGTGGGATTGAGATTAGAACCAGAGTGGAACCAGAGCGGGATCAGAGTGGGACCAGAGCGGGACCATACCGAGACCAGAGCGGACTCCGAGGTTTGAGTCCGAGCCTCCGCAGGGTCTGAGCCTCAGCTTCGAGCTCCGGCCCTGCCGTGGGCTCTGAGCCTCTGGTTTGGGCCCGGCCTGGTCCTGGTCTGGTCTCAGTCCCCCTTTGGTCTCAGTTTGGTCCTGGTCTGGTCTCAGTCTCGGTCTGGTCAAATAGAGAAATGTGGCAAATAGAGAAATTACACAAAGCAAAAAAAGATGAAAACCAAGAAAATATCTGCAAACAAAAAACACTGCACAAAGACTCACCACAACAGAAGTGCTCCAGACCTGCAGGGATGGAGAGAGAAAGACTCTGCCTGTGAGAGACAGAAAACGGCCGACTGACGATAAGTGGGAACAAATGATAGTCTCGGTAATGTGGCTTTTATTTGCTTATATTCATTCATTTCTTAATAATATAAATATCACTTTACAGTGCAGTACATCATGTGCTGTTTATTTTGTTGTATTTCACACCAGACTTTACAAGGCGACGCATTTTATATTATTTATAAACACAGTATACAAATAGAATCAAATAAATATGTTACTGTAACAGTCATTTCAAATCCAATCCAACTTTATTTGTTTAACATTTTACCTGATTCATCAGCCAGTTTAATTTTGTGGAAACGGTCTGACCTCTGCGAGCTTTTTAAAAAGTTAACTTTTTTTAATTTAACCAATTGCTGCTATGTGGTTGTGACATATGTAATGCTCCAAATTAGGGGTGGGCAATATATCGATATTTTAAATATATCAAGATAGTTTTTAAACTCGATATGAACTCTGACATATCGTATATATCGATATAATGCTTATATTCAGTTTTGATTTCGCTGCTTCGTTTGTTTACCTTCTCTCTCATCGCCTCCGCCTTCCTGATTTTGTTCGCTCGTGTCTCCTTCACTCGTCACTATCGCCGTGAACGCCGAAAGTTGGTGCCAGTGAAAAGCTTCAAGCACCACGAACCTTTTCCACCATTTACAGACAAGAGCATCAACAGCACATCCTCATATTCCACTGAGTCGCGTCCTTTAGCCCGAAAGAAGCTGAACGAACTGAGCTGCAGGAGAAGTGCACTGTTTATGCAAATGAGCCACACGCTTAAGTTTCGTTTCTGTAAAACGTAAACACACGCGCGCAAAACTGCATTAAACACATTATTATCTCAAACGAGCTGATGTGGCTCTAAAGTCGTTATGCTTTGTATATTGTAAAGTTTAGCAATGTAAAGTTTATTAATGCAGAAGATTTTAATTAATAATCTGCTGCAGTGTCACTTGTACAATAGTGTTTGGAAACGTTGGGTTTGATCCGCAGTGGATTGTGGGATTAAACCTCAGAGCTCCTTACTGCTGGAACATGGATCTATTAAAATAAGGAACATCCTGAGCTTCTGCTAAATGAGCTCATGGTTATGGTCTGGATAACAGAGTTAATGCAAAGATGAGCTTGTGTTGTTGTTTTATTTATGAATGAAAAGAAGGAAATATGTATTATTTCTTTTATTTTACAGTTAAATTATTATTTATGTAATTAGGATTTTTTTATAATCTTAAATGTTCCTATATGAACTGCCGACCTCTTACACTTCAATAAAAAAAAAAAGACCTTGTGGAATTGGCAGATTTGTTTTTGCAGTTTTCAGTTTTAGGTGGTTATTTTTTCTTGAACATATATCGAGATATATATCGTATATTGAGATATAACAAAATATATCGAGATATATTTTTTGATCCATATCGCCCAGCCCTACTCCAAATCCCATAGGAAGAAGAGCAATAACATCTTTACCCTTGATAAAATTCAACAAACATTCTCTCTACATCCTCGATCTGGGGAATCGTTGCCAACACAGAATGCATTGTCTACATCAATCTACATCCATCTTCGTGTACATCCATCTCGACGCTTTGTTTACTGTTGTGCTGTTCCACAAAAAGGACCCAGACAGATGCTTGAGTTTGACATCATGGCTTCACAGCTCACAGCTGATTGGTCGGTGTGCAGTCTACAAGTTCTGGGGTTTTTGCGAACCGTCTAGTGCACAGGTGTCAAACATAAGGCCCGGGGGCCGTATTCGGCCCTCCAAGACCTTTAATGTGGCCCTTGGCTGATTTTCTACTAAAATATTTTAATTATATTTTCTATAGAAATATTAGTAATTTTCTGTGCCACTGAGCATAGCAGCGTCTTCAGCGTCTCTGTACGTGGCCCCTCCCACCAGAGCAGCACAAATGAAGACTTTGTCTCTTTCCAAACGCTCTTAAAGGACGATCGTTTTGACTGTTGACTGTGACACCCTCATCAGCAAAATGTCAAAAATGAGAAAAGTGGAGCCGAGTGCAGGATTTTACAACAAAAAATTAACTTATTCCTATTTGCAGACAAGTTCATGTTAAAACATTGTGTTGAAATTGCATTTTTCTTAAAGTTTCAGGTTTTTCATGATATTATAATATTTTGTAAAGAGTTCATCAATTAAAAAATATTTCTGTAATAGATTTGCGTTTCTCTGCACAAATACTTGAACTTATTGCTATTTTTGGGGTTTATATGCCATGAGTTTTCTGATGATCTGGCCCCTTTGGGATCAAAGTAGGTTGGATACGGCCCCCGGACCAAAATGAGTTTGACACCCCTGCTCTAGTGTATTCTGATTCCTGACCTAGTCACTGGCGAGAAATTAAATTGACACTAGGTATTAAGTGGTGACAGCCTGACTACATTTTACCAACACAAAGTCTCCAAAGTGCTGCAAAGAATAGTTGTAATAGGTGTTCATGTAAATGAACACATTAAATTAAATAAAGCATAATATAAATAAATAAATAAGCAAGTCAATAAAAAATACTAAAATTAGCAAATTTTAAAATAGCAAATAAAATCTATAAAAAACAGTCAGAGGAGCACACAATTCTCACGCCATGTTAAAAGCCGATGAGTAATTGTGCTTTTAAACAAGACTAAAAGAATCAACTGAACTTAATGCGGGGGGAGAGAGTTCCAAAGTTTGAAGCCAACCACAACCCAGAGTGTGTGAAGAACTGTGAGTCTGAGATGTTCATTGGGTCCAGTCCATGAAGTGCTTTTAAAACAAACAATAACTTTAAAATCAACTCTAAAATGAACAGGGAGCCGGTGCAATGAGAAGAAAATAGAAAGTGTAATGTTTTCTCTACGACATGTGCCAGTTAAAAGACGTGCTGCAATTTGTCAGAGAGTGCCCCCTGTAGATTTGGAGCACTTCCGCTGTGGTGACTCTTTGTGCAGCGTTTTTTGTTTTTCGGTGTGTTCTTGGTTTTCATCATTTTGCACTTTGCATCGTTTCTCTATTTGCGGCACATTTAATGATGATACATTTGTCTTTGTTTCTTGCAGTGCATTTTTTTTTCATTTGCATGACATTCTTTGTTTATACCTTGTTTAAACTTGTATTTAAGTTTGTGAATTTGCATTGTGTCTGTAGTTGAATCTGTTTTCTCTAACTGACATGCACTGGGCCGTTGTGGTGTGTTTGGCCTCTGTAACAGATGAATAACACTGCCAACATTAACAACACACTCCAGCAGTGTGGATAAGTAATGTATTTTTTGCACTATAAGTCACCCTTTTTTCATGGTTTAAGTGTTTCCTGCGACTCATACTCTGGTGTGACTTATATATTAAAATGTTCACACTGAAGCGGTGAGAGGTTCTAGTCTTGTGTGTGAGTATCTGCTGCTCCTGTTCCTCCTGTACCACTGTCACTTCACTCTACTGCACATGTCTCCTGCAGAAAGAGCCCCTGTCCTGTCTGTATCATGTCAGTCGATCACAACATTACTTCTGTACCACTGAACAATTTAACATTTAAAGATGATTGAGAAGACGGAACACAAATGCCCCCAAAAACAAAATCATATTTTGCAGATTACAAACTGCAAGTCATGAAATCTGCATCTGAAAACAATCAAGCAGCAGAAAGAAAGTTTGGAGTGAGAGGGAAACTTGTGACACTGGGAGGATGCACCATGAAACTTTCCTGAAGTCACTGGATGGATGGACAAAGCCTGGACTTCAGTGACACTGAAACCATCCTGTCGGGATTCAGAAAGACCCGAATAATTCTAACTGGAACTGATGCTGAGTCTGACAACAGCAACACAGAAGAGGAAGCAGCGCTCTGTTTACCTCTGGAGGCCGAGGCCGAGTTGCTCAGAAGTCTGTTATTCTCCGTTCTGTTGTTGAACTTGGCATTACACAGGAAATGTCTGTCCTGGTCTCTAATTTTATAAAATACATTTCTCCCAAAAAGTGCCACTTATATATATTTTTTTGTTCTTCATTACACATTTTTTAGCTGGTGTGTCTTATACTCCGCAGCCACTTATAGTCCGAAAAATACGATACTCTTCAGTAACTGTATTCTAGTTGTTTTTTCGTTTGGTGGTATTCAGAGTACACTTTCTTTTCTAAAATCAAAGGACTACATGACGGTACTTGATCACACATTCAAACTGCAAAGAATCAGAGAGAAAAACACAAAACTCTGCTCTTGTGGTGAGTCATGAGTGATTTTCTCTCCTGTCATTAGTGAGAGGAAACACTTTAAAAACTGTGAAACAAACAAAGCTGTTTTTCATCATATGTTGCTCCTTTACCCTATAATTTAATACAACTCGATGTAAAAGTATTCTATGTATTCAGAATACAGTACTCTGATTGGACCATGCACCGGAATACTTTTACAGCAGGTATTCAGCATTCTGGAACTAAATACATTTTCAAAGTATTCTTCCCGTCGCTGTCAATTGTTGGTTTTCAGATTGTAGAATGTGACAATTTCATACTCTTAGATGAGGGTCAAGGACCAGATTTCTCTTCTGATCACATGAAATATCCAAATTCACAAATGTTGAACCTGGTATTTTCAATTACTGACTAAATTCAAGAACATTCGGTATGACTCCACTTTAACTTTTAAAAAACATGTAAAAAACATATCAAAAATTGTGAATTTTAATATTCACAATTTTAGGCAAATTAGATCATTATTGCCAGAAAATGCAACTAAAATGTTTCTCCCCAGCATGATTTTCTCTCACATTGAATACTGCATTACTAACTGGTCACTGACAAGCATGACAACCTTAAAAATAATAGAATCACTTTTTTAAAAAGCGTTAAAATATTTGATAGGAAATCTTTATCTTTTCATCATTGTCTCATACTGCAGAAGTTTAATATCTTAAGTTTTGGAAATTTAAAAAAATTTAAACTCGCCTGTTAAGTATATAAGGTCTTAAATGGACATGCTCCACCTCCTCTGGGTAAGTTCATAAAGCCCAAGTCCAGCTCTAGTGGTCAGGGAACAAGAGCCTGTACCAGAGACGACTGTGCAAGACCTTATCGACGCACAACTTTCAGTCAACAGCTGTTATCAGTCAAGAGCACAAAAATCTGGAACAACACCTCAGCTGCTATAAGAGACTCCACCACTTTCATTTCATTTAAAACTAATCTGAAATGAAGGCTTAAGAGAAACCAAATCTGTAACCACTAGTGTTATGCTCCTGTGTAAATGTCAGTGTTGTATGTCATGCTTGTGTGTTTGTCTATTGTGACGTGTTTTATGTTCTTATGTCTTATGTCTCTATCTCTCTGACCTGCCAGGGACTACAGACGAAAAGTACCTTCGGGCTAATTCTGGCGTATTTACAAGTATATGTTCATGAATTTGCATTGTCCCTTTTTAAATAAACTAAAAAAAAACAAAAAACTATTACAACATAATTCATTTTAGCTGCCCCCATCTGGATTCATTCATATTATTTTATAGAATGCTGTGATAATCTGAAACCCATCAATAAAATCCACACGCACTATACACAACACACAACCAGAACTGAAGCACTAACACAGATTTATGATGTGATGATACTCGAGAAGACAAGTATTCAAAGAGTTACTGTACCAAAAACACAGAGGCAGCAGATAAGGTTCAGATATGGTGATACTCAGAAAGTCAAATATTATTGTATAGGTCATACTTGGTAAATAAGTAAGTCAGACTTTATTTACAGAGCACCTTTCACAAAGAAAAAAAATCAAAAGTGCTTTACAGAGTGCAATAAACATGTGTAAAATATACTAAGGGGTGCTGTCTGTAGGGTGCCCTCGGAAGGATCAGCCAGACGTCTTTGATAAATCTGCTTTATTGATTATCCAATAGGAGGGGTTCAGTCGCGTGAATACGATGACGCACGAATTTCAGGTGGAGGGCAGGAAGTGAAGACAAGCACGACAGACACGGCTCTGGAGAATACAGATATGGAGAAGAGTTCTTATTGGAAGGATTTAGAGCCAGTAGCAAGGCAAAAGTACGAGCAGTTATTTGACAAATATATTGGACGTGACCCCCATCTTGTAAAAATGAGTGAATTTTCAACCGAAGTAAAAGATTTGCTGATAATCGAGGCAGTGGATGTCACAAACTACCTAGTTCTCCAGACATCGTTCTACACCAGACAACAAATGAAGGCGTACAAAAGTTTGGAGGCATATCACTTTTTTGTCAGTGGATGGGTCCTCAACCTTGGTGCAAAACGCCGACGTGATGATTATCATTTGGTCTTCACCAGGGTGAGTGTTTCTCTTATTTTGTGTATAGACCTTTATGGAAAAAAACTGCAGTGTATCGGCAGTAACCGATCTATCCAACTATTTAATGGCAACAAACGTCGTTAACCGTTAGTCGTTAATGATTTGCAGATTCTGCTCCTCTTGACCATAAACATAGGTTTGTAATCCACTTTTTACGGAGTTACTCTGTCAGCTTTTTCCATTTCTGACCTTTGTGGATGACTATCTTTGGTACTTCAAAAAAAACATTTCCTTCTCTCGGTTAGAAGGATTGGCAGAGCCGTAAACTACACAACACATAGGTATTTTCCAGACAAAGACACAACAGTGTTTTTCTAGCTTCTTTCTAGCAAGTCAGTTCACTTCCTGCCCTCCATCTGGTTTCACGCGCTGACAAAGGTAGCCCTGTGACGTCACGTGAGATCCAGCTATATTTGGCAGAAAATGGTGTAAGTGTGGTTCTGTGGAAAACACGGCATAAAAAATGTATATTAAATAACTATACAACTTTACATAATAAAACATATGGATATAATAAACAAACTCTAAACATAGCAGTGACCAATAATAGAAGTGAATAAAAAGGCAGTAACACTCTACTGCAGCTTTAAGAGGCGCCGTACCCAGAGTCACTACCTCTCCGAGTATGACCCATGTAAATTAGGCCAAAACAGGCTGAAACACAATAAAAGTTTATAGCAAACAACAAACAAAGAGAACATCTACTTACGTTTTGTATTACACACTAGGGATGGGCATGATCACTCGATTAATCAATAATTGATCATTAAGAATTTCATCGATTACGTTAATTTTAATTGACAAACCGAATGTAGGTTGTTGTGCGTAGTGTAGGCTGACCAAACGTCCATGTCCGGGGATAAACAGGGGTCCATACATGTAGCTCTGTGCATCAGAAGGAGCGAGACACAAACAGTCGGTGAGTCTGCAACATGCCGAAGCACAAATGTGTATTTAACGATGACTTGTACAAGAAATTCTGCTCTTTCCGTTGCAGTCGGGACAAGTGGGAGGCCATGTGTACAGTGTACAAAGCAGCACATATGTTTCTGTGTCCAGTGGGAAAAAGTTCAACAGGACACCGAAAACATGAAAAAGCTTTGTCAGGTAAGAATTGCTCAATGTCGATGACGAGGCCCCACCTCCCACCCCCCGTACGGTGTCCTGGATTTGACAAACGCAAATATGGTCACACTAACCTGTATTCCACTGAGACGTGCCGCATCAGCGCACAGGAGCTGTTTTTTTTTCTCTGCTTAGTTTATGCAAATTATCCATGTGGTTTTAATTTTTGTTTCTGTGAGAGTTGCACAAAGCTGCATTAAACACATTCTAATGTCAAATGGGCTGATGTGGCTCTAGAGTGTTTACGGTTTATATGTCGTAAAGTTGAATTTATTTATGCAGATTAGTAGTGCAGATGATCATTTTAATATAAAAAACATGATTAATCGATAATCGATCATTAATTCTCCCAATGATCGATTAAGAAAATTTAATCGAATGCCCATCCCTATTACGTACACACTACCAAAGATGAAAATAACCTCGAACTGGAGCTAAAAAACACAACAAGAGCACTCTCCTCACCGTCTCTCAACTCGCAATTCCGAAAAACACTGAACCCCAACACCTGGCCCCAGCCCTGCAAGATGAGGCCACATAAGGAGCAGAGTTCTGATTGGTCGCTGCATGCAGTGACAGTCTCCATGAGGAAGACCAAGAATACAAGACCTTTTTAACAACATGTACAACAATAGAGGAATTACAAACACAGTCAACCAAAAGTTGTAATTCTGTGTCTTGAGCTGCTTTTTAATGGAGTGTGCCTCTCGGAGCTTGGCTAGGGGCAGGGCATTCCATAATTTGGGGGCCACAGCTGGAAAGGACTGGTCCCCTGTGTTTTAAAGAGGGTCTTTGGGAGAGGCCCTGACCTGAGGACCTGAGGGTGCGCCCTGAGGAGTAGTGGTCATTGTAAGTCACTGATGTACTGGGGCACTGTCCATTTAGAGCTCTGAAAGTTAAAACCATGAGTTTAAAATTAACACAGAACATAACAGGAAGTCAGTGCAGTCAAGTTAAAATTGGTTAAAGTGTGTTTGCCTGTTAGCTCCTGTTAAAAACCTTGGTGTGAAAACCTTGAGAGTCACCACTGTAAACATGACAGAGTTTTGATCGCAATCATTTCCTAGGCAAACAACAAAGATCCTTTGTAGTTTAGATCTGTACAAACATGTTCTGGAATGTGATTCTGGTATTGGTTCTGTTTTAGGCTTTTTGTCAGTTCTTCTGAATCCGTGTGTCATTTGTTTATTCCTTTTTCAATATGAAACCAAAAAAAATAAATAAATAAAAATAAAAATCTTCATTATTTGTCTCCAAAACCAAAATGAAAAAAACGGATAATGATTTGTTTTTTCAGTTTTTGATTTTGTGTTTAAATGAAGAAGGGAACCAGACCGGGACTGAGACTGGGACCAGACCGGAACCGGAGCAGGACCAGACCGGAGGCTTAGAGCCCACAGCAGGGCTGGAGCTCAAAGCTGAGGCTCAGACCGGAACCAGACCGGGACTGAGACTGGGACCAGACCAGGACCAGACTGAGACCAAGACCAGATGAGGACCAGACTGGGACCAGACCGAGACTGAGATCAGGACTGAGACCAGACCGGGACCAGACAGACTGAGAGACCAGACCGGGACTGACCGGGACCAGAGAAGCGGACCAGTGAGGCCGGCATTGACGCTTCAGAGCCCCCGGCTCCTCTGAGCCCGGCTCAGCTGCGCTGGTTCGGGAGGTTTAGATCCCGACTGATTTCTGGCTCAGGGACCAGGATTGCTGCGTAAAATTATTTGGGCTGTGTCCCTCTGGCGTCCTTTTGACTCACTCTGAGCCATTCGTGTGTTACTTCTCTGTCCATTGTTGGTAAAATATTTGAAAATGAATCGCGTCTGCGTGAACAACAATCTGTTACTGCGCTGGATTCGTACAGGCGTCATTTCAGGAGGAGACGCGTGTCCCTCCCATGATGCATTTCGAATAGTCCGTTTGTCCATACTGTCTATGGTTTTGGACGGGTTCGCGTTCACACCAGAGGAACCGCACCAAAGTTGGTCATTTGGTGCGGATTCAAGCGAACGAGACCACCTCTTTTTTGTCTCGTCCGCTTGATTTGGTTCGGGTCCGAGTCCGACACACCAACGCAAACGAACCGAACTCACTTCTGTTCGAATGGACCGTTTGGTGCGCAAAATACTGTCGGTGTGAAAAACGAGACAAGACCAGATGAGGACAGACTGGGACCAGACCGAGACTGAGATCAGGACCGGGACCAGACCGGGACCAGAGTGGGACTGAAACCGAGACCAGGCCGGGACCAGAGCGGAGGCTCAGAGCCCACGGCAGGGCCGGAGCTCTCTGGTCCCGCTCTGGTCCCGTTCTGGTCCCTGGATCAGTCCTGGTTCAGTCCGTATGTGGTGCAAATGTTCGGCATCACAGTCACAGAAGTCACAGAAGTAAACGGGAAACGGCCGTTATCTGTTTTTTTCCATTCTTCTTTTAAATACAAAATCAAAAACTGAAAAAACAAATCAATATCTGTTTTTTTCATTTTGGTTTTAGAGACTTATTTTTGGTTTTATATTGAAAAACGAATGAACAAATTACACACGGATTCTTCTGGACAAGTTTAAATGTCCCATTATACAAAATTAAGTCTTGTCTGCTTTAAGTCTTATTATAATCAGACCTGGAGTTGTGTTTTGTTTCATTCATGTTTGAGTAACTCTTTATTATTATTCTGTCTACATCTCCAAAGCTCAAAATGCTCTGTTCCACCTTGTGATGTCATGTATTTATCCCCCTAAAGGCTTGACTGCCCCGCACAGCTGGATCACTAGAGAACTATAGACAGCAAAGTTTAGATTTAAGGGTTTTATTTACAATAATCCACAGCCGTTTTAATTTAAAAAGGGAATCAATATGTCACAAGGGTGGGAGGAGTCCGTTAAGGTGTTTAGTCGGGTTAGCGTGACTCCATGGCGGGCAATTGATGCTGGCACGGCTGGTGTGGCGCCTTTTCCCCAGCGTGCCCCAGTTTCACCCACAGTGCAGCCGACAAGTCTTAGGACTGTCCAAGGACCTCGTCTGAACAGAGAGACAAGCAGACCAATGGCCCACACCAAACAGGAAAAAAATCACACAAAGAGAAAAACTACACCCATTTAAAGTGGCAGAGGAACTATAGACGAGTTTCACTGTTGACATAAGCGCGCGTTGCATGCTGGGAATTATTTTGGTCGGCGGCAAGAAACACTAATTCAACATAATGGACGGAGTGAGAAAGCACGTAAAGGGTATTGATCCCGGTTATTTATCCACTCTAACGGCAGAGGACCCAAGACCATTTGACCAGAAATTGGTCATAAGCATCGATGGACACCAAATCACCCTTTTCAACCCCTACAAAAGGTGGACCAAACCAAATTTCTGGTCAGAATCACCAACTACCTGGCCAAGTATTCTCTTCGGCGATATCCACAATGACTTGATGGAAACTCCTGGGCCATTCACGGGAGAAAAGATGAAAACCGACAAGAGTCTCGATGCGTTGTTGAACTTGTTGGAGTCCACGGTTTGCTAGGATCTTCTATGTTTGCTCTGCGAATATTTGAAAGCCATTTAATTCACCGTTGGCGGTTCTTTTCACTTGGAATATGAAAAAGACATTTTCCTTCTTCCGTGCTTCTATTTGTGCATCCGATAATGCAGCAGGAATTTATCGGGGATAAATACGTGAGGTTACACACTGTGTTTGACCGCTATCGTGTTTCTTGCCTCCGACCAAAATATTTCCCAGCATGCAACGCGGGCTTTTAATAACAATGACGTCAGCTGACTCGCCTATACTATAAATAATATATAAATAAATAAATGTATAAATAAATAAATAAACTCTGTTACCCCTGTTACATAGTGGTACTTTTCAAGTTAACTGGGCTGAAATCATCCAAATGATTCTGGTGAAGGTGTATGGAGTTTAAAACACAGTGACATGACAAAATGGAGTGGAGTGTTTTCAGTTTGAGAGAAGAACTCATCGTAAATGTGCAGGGTTTGTGTGTTGAACATGTATGAATGAAACAAAGCACAACTCCAGCTCTGTCTGTGACGAGGAAACGACATTAGAACAAACAGTAGATCTGAAAATAGTGTCACATGGGCCCTATATAATGTGAAGTTTGAACAGAATCCCATTATTAAAACGTAAACCATAATTACATCTTATCCCAGTTGTAATGTTTGTCAGAAAAATGGTTTAAAATATCAGTTTTCATATTGTGTCACTTCTTGTGTTTTCCTGAATGACGGTCAACTGCACCAGAGCCTTTTGCAGAAACACCATGTAGCTCGAATTTCCCTTTTTGAGTCATCTTTCACTTCTTCTTTTGCTCATAGTTTTTTCTGTAATCGACACAAACCTGCTCCTCTGTTTCCAGTTCTGTTCGGATCTGGACCACAGCCAAACGTTGCCAATTAGTGACCTCCCTGACCCCGTTGCACAACACTGTCTCTGTGTGTACTCGTGTATTCATGAAAACTACCACAGTAAAACACTCAGTTCAGATAGAGCCCGTGTAAAGTACTTTTCATTTTGAACTTTGGAAATTAGACTCTTCAATGCCGCCACACTCACTGTTTTTTTTCTAAATATCATCAAAATATTTTTCATTTCATAAATCAGTGGAACAAAAGCTCAGAGGCTCAGCTCACATCACAAAGGAGTTTGCATCTTCTGCCTGTGTCTGGTAGTCACGCTATTGAGATTGACAATGATTACAGCTGGTGTCATCAACATTCCTTGGGGGTGTGAAGATAACTGGAGGCACTGCTCTGTCTGATGCTGCGTTACTCCAATTAGATTTTACTCTGAGCTTTATTTTAACGCAATCTGGAAAACGATATAAAAGAATGAGAACTTCGAACATCACTTTCTTTAAACAGGTGTGTTGGAGAGGAGAGGGAGCAGCCCTAGCTTTATATTTCTGTTGGACATGTTTTATTTGTATTGTGCAGCACTTGGGGAAACTGTTTTGTTTATGAAATGTGCTGTAGAAATAAAGTGGATTAGATTTGATTTAAAGGTTTAAGTTAAAACATTCACATTACTCCTTCAGTAACATTCATGAAATAGTTGTCGTTCTGCATAAATTTTTCTTTTCTTTGACATTTTTGGGGAAATTTGATAAGTTTTCTTGGCCTCTCTAGTGGGGAGAAGCAGTCACTTCAAGGGAAACAACTGTGGTGCATTGTGGGAGATGTAGTAGCGGCACAAAGTCACAACATAATAAAAAATTACACCTTTTAACTCCTTGTGGGCCACATAAAATGGCTTGGCGGGCCAGATGTAGCCCACGGGCCTTGGCCTTCCCACATGTGCCTTACTGTATATAGTACTGAAGTATACCATTACTTAGAGTATATAGTACCAAGTAAACTATTACTTACAATATATAGTACCAAAGTATACCATTACTTAGAGTATATAGTACTGAAGTATACCATTACTTAGAGCAGGGGTGTCAAACTCATTTTGGTCCGGGGGCCGTATCCAACCTACTTTAATCCGAAAGGGGCCGGATCAGAAAACTCATGTCATATAAACCCCCAAAATAACAATAAATTTAAATATTTGTGCAGAGAAACACAAATCTATTACAGAAATCTTTTTTAACTGATGAACTCTTTCTTTTACAAAATATTATAATATTATGAACAACCTGAAACTTTAAGAAAAATACAATTTCAACACAATGTTTTAACATGAACTTGTATGGAAATAGGATTGAGTAAATTTTTGTTGTAAAATCCTGCACTCGGCTCCACTTTTCTCATGTTGGACATTTTGTTGATGAGGGTGTCACGGTCAACAGTCAAAATGATCGTCGTTTAAGAGCGTTTGGAAAGAGACAAGTCTTCATTTGTGCTGCTCTGGTGGGAGGGGCCACGTACAGAGACGCTGGAGACGCTGCTGTGATAAACACCACAGAAAATGACCAATATTTTTAATAGAAAAATATAATAAAATATTTTAGTAGAAAATCAGCTGGGGGCCAGATTAAAGGTCTTGTAGGGCCGCATCTGGCCCCCGGGCCTTATGTTTGACACCTGTGACTTAGAGTATTACTTTGAGTATATAGTACCAAAGTACACAATTACTTAGAGTATATATAGTACCAAGTATACCATCACTTAAGAGTATTATAGTACCAAAGGTTATACCACTTATGAGTAGTATATTTAGTACCAAAGTATACCATTACTTAGAGTATATAGTACCAAAGTATACCATTACTTAGAGTATATAGTACCAAAGTATACCATTACTTAGAGTATATAGTACCAAAGTATACCATTACTTAGAGTATATAGTACCAAAGTATACCATTATGCAGAGTATATAGTACCAAAGTATACCATTACTTAGAGTATATAGTACCAAAGTATACCATTACTTAGAGTATATAGTACCAAAGTATACCATTACTTAGAGTATATAGTACCAAAGTATACCATTATGCAGAGTATATAGTACCAAAGTATACCATTATGCAGAGTATATAGTACCAAAGTATACCATTATGCAGAGTATATAGTACCAAAGTATACCATTATGCAGAGTATATAGTACCAAATATACCATTACTTAGAGTATATAGTACCAAAGTATACCATTACTTAGAGTATATAGTACCAAAGTATACCATTATGCAGAGTATATAGAAGCAGTGTAACCATTTGTTTCTTATATTGAGTTTCACAATTGAATTCACTATTTTGTATTTGATTTTATTTTGTCTTAATAACCTCCCAAAAAAGTCTCTCACTATTACAGCCCAGAACATAAACAAGAAAAACAAAACCATGTCTTCTTCCAGATCCTGTGGTTTTCTCCACAGAGGGCTGACTGTAGACGTCTCCATGACAAACACCCAGCCTGATTACTAACTATTATCAATGACTGAATCTTGACCTCGATTATAATTTGATTAATTGCTCAGGCCTACTTAAAGGCTCTGCACTTGATTTTTACCCTCCTAAAAACATGAAAAACAGTTGATTTGAAACAGTTTGCAGTGGTACAAAATTACTTTATGTATTCAGAGTAGCCTAATTCCTCACCATGATGAGTTTATAAGAATGAAATAAAAATAAATAAAACAAACACACTTTCTAACTAGATGGAGATTATAAACAGTGGACTTATGACCACCTCAAGAGCTCTTTATACCTTATATATATCTGTACTGGGGCAAGATATATTTTACTCAAATACAAGGTTAAAAAATCTATATGTAGAGTAGTTTTGTGTGTAAAACCTCCCTCAGAAGTTTATACAAAAGTTAAATAACCTGATCTGGAGCCTATTGTTTTGCGCGGAGCCCCAGTGGTCTCTGTGAGTGTGAAGAAGTGAAGCGTTAAAATGTAGCAGGGTGAGTTCAGTCCTTTGTGTGAGCGCTGAGCCCCGTGACCCATTCAGACCATTTTAATGACCAGGGACGTGCCACTGCTCAGGCTCGGCTCTCTACTGCTGCACACACTTTACTTACTTAAATGGGCTTAAATTCCAATAGTTTATTTTAAACAGTTTGCAAAGGTCCAAAGTTATTCCTCACTTACCTTACTAGTACGCAGTAATGTGCATTCTGAGCACCTACTTGTACAGGAAGTGCAGAGCTCAGCATTACCAAAAAAAAAAGGTTTCTTTGAGCTCTAGTTGCAGTTCACTTTGTATTGAAAAACCGTTGCCCTTCTCTCTGTAACTGCTGCTGTCAGACTCATCGTTTTGGTTTGAAAATGTTCGTTTTAACCTGCTCTACATGATCCTACAAAGACAGATTATCTTTATCCATTATCCAGCTGAGGGGCACCAACCATTCACAACCAGTGGGTGGCACCACATGACACAAACTTTAAAAATGTGTATGTTATTTACTTGAAAATGTTAAATGGCCATACATAAATCATCATTAACACTAATTTCATAATAGCAATATTAATAACGATAATACTGAACAAATTAAGATTACATGGCCATTCATTCCACTCCCCCAGTCTGTCCCTTGAGTCAGTCCACAAGTATGTGCAAATAAAACATTATTTTTTAAAAACCACGGGAGAAATTGAAAAATGAACAGTCATCAACTGAGTGGTTGTGCAAAGAGAAAACAAAACAAAAAAAAACAGAAACACTCCAGATGTCTAGTCATGATAAAACATGTTACTGAGAATTTTGAATTGAGACATTTGAATCTATGATGCACATTTTGAATTAGAGCCCCCTGGGATGACAAACTGCAGTCCCTCTAACTAACACGTACGCTGTGCAGACCGTCCCCCGTCCTGTACGCTGCGTGGGCCTGAACTAAACCAGAACTAAACCAGGTCTAAAACAGATCTATAACAGGACTAAAACCAGGACTAAAACAGGATTAAACCAGGACTTTACCATGCCGCCGGACCGCTCAACGTTACTCCTCCCATACGCACTGAAAATTCTGTCTCGTGCAGACCTCTGTTTTGAACTGAGAATTTGAATATGCATACATGTCTGTAGTTGGATGCAGCAGGTTATTTTGGGCATATTTGCTTGGTTGATGTTAGTAAATTACAAATGAGAAATGGTCTTGTGAGGTCAAGTGCCCAGGGCACCACATTGGCTTAATACGGTTCCTTAGGTTTTTATTTAATTATTTTCTGAAGATCAATAACAGACCTAAAGACACTCACTCACTCAAATTTCCAAATGCAGTCCCTGGGTGCAGATTAGATGCTATACCCGCTAGCCTCACTGAGCTTCATTTGATTGCCACCAAACTCTCTGAGTGATATCACACCCTCATAGTCCACTTCTATTATACAATCTATGACAGACATGTCAAAGTCAGACCCAGGGGCCAAATTTGGCTGACCACATAATTACAGATGTGGACAAAATTGTTGGTTTCCCTCTGACAGTGAAAGAAAAATTGCCAAAGAGCTTTAGTTTTGTCTCATCTGTTCAAAGGACATTCTCCCAGAAGCTTTGTGGTTTGTCCATATGCACTGTGTTCAAATTCCAGTCTCACTTTTTTATGATTTTCTCTCAGCAGTGGTGTCCTCACATGAAGTCCACTTTGGCTCAAACAGTGATGGATGGTGTGATCTAACACTCATGTACTTTGCCCTTTAAATTCACATTTAATTTGTTTGGAGGTCGTTCTAGACTCTTTGGTTCCATTCGTATGATCCATCTCTTCAATTTGTCATCAGTTTTCCTCTTGCAGCCGCATCCAGGGAGGTTGGCCTCAGTCCCGTGGACCTTACACTTCTGAAGAACATGTGTAACTGTAATCACAGGAACATCAAGCTGCTTGGAGATGGTTTTATTGTCTTTATCTTTAACCTGTTTGTCTGTCATTTTCTTTCTAGTCTCCTGACACAGTTCTCTTCTTCTCTTTCTCTGCTCCATGTTCAGTGTTGTGTCCATCATGTCTCCAAACAGCACAATGACACATGTCGCCTTTAAACAGACAGACTGACTGAGGACAAGTCTGAAGAACCTGTGATGCAGATTAAAGACACACTGAAGTTTAACATGTTCCTATTGTCCAATTACTTTTCTAGAGGTACCATCATTTTTGTCCAGGCCAGTTTCATTAGTTTTTTTTTAAATAATTCTGCTGAACAACAATTCAAAAACAGTGTCTGATTTTCATCGGTTATTTTTTAGATAATTTTTATTTATTATTGCTTTTCACAGTTTCAAGTTATTTCAGTGACCATTGCTGATTTTTCTTTCAGGAGTACCAATAATTTTGTCCACATCTGTATATTTGGCCCATGAGATTATATCAAA
Source organism: Boleophthalmus pectinirostris (assembly GCF_026225935.1). NCBI lineage: Eukaryota > Metazoa > Chordata > Actinopteri > Gobiiformes > Gobiidae > Boleophthalmus > Boleophthalmus pectinirostris. Next base: position 22,688,004 of record NW_026571299.1, on the reverse strand, counting down.
TCTGTATTAGAACTGCCCACTGGCTACAGAGAGACATGATTTATTTAAAATATTGTTATTATTTTATATGACGCTTGTTCTGGATTCAATGTTTAAGCAAAACTATTATTAAACTTTTATTTTAATGAGAAAAGGTTTAATATTACATATCTTGACAGAAGAGAAAACATGCAGATGTTGAAAATTTTCAATAAATATTTAGTTTGGCCCACGACTTAGTCCCAGTTTTTAATTTTGGGCCTGAGTGAATTTGAGTTTGACTCTCCTGATCTATGGGCTTAAATCTCAGAGTGAGACTGGGGCAAAAATGAAACTCCTACGACTCAGATCACTGGTGTCTCTGGCTCCCCTGCAGGACGTCTCCTCTCAGAGACGTTTGAGGAGGGGCAGCAGCAGCATGACAAAAGCCCGGTTCATCACTTCACAGCCTACTCTCTCTCTGGCCTCAGGCAGGAGATACAGGACCACCGCCTCCAGCCTCCACCTCACACACTGCTCTGTGATCCACTGCTCCTCCAGAACATGAGCACTGGCTCTTTGTGCTTTCAAGGCCTCATATTACACTTCTGATCTACAGTATGTTAGAATCCTCACTTTCCTCATCTTAAAGGTCTAAAACTGTCTAAAATTCAAGGCAGAACAATAATATCTCCATGGAAACAGGCAGGTGACAGGCCCTCCACCACAAAGTTACACAATACAACTTTAGAAAATATACAAATAATTTATATCTTTCAAATTCTCTCTGCTGGATCTTGCTTTTACACCTCATATTGTTTCCTCATCAGATTCTTGTTGAGTTGTGTTTTGTATTTAAATCTCCTAAAAGCTCAAAATCTCAGTTCCACCTTGTGATGTCATCAGGTGTAAGTCCAGGAAGTGTTCATCTGCGTTTTTAAAGAAAACACACACCTTCACAAGACGGATCATTTCAGAGATAACAACACCAACAACACTAAAATCCTGCTTCAAGTCAGAACATTTCCATTTGCACCTATCACCTATCCCCGTCCCCTGCTCTGTACACACTTGTGTTTTAAATATAAATAAAACAAACTCCACATTTATTTCAAACATTTGTTTTTGACAAATAAAAAGACCAGAGCAGAAAATGTTGTACAGCTTGCAGTTTAGAACAGGAAGTGAGTGGATCAGTTTGTATGTAGTAATAGATTACTATAATAGATGATAGATGGTGTGGTTTATGATAAGCAAAATGTACAATCATGATCAGCACATGTGACTGTTATTTAGGCATAAATACAAGAAAAATTATACAAGAAAATTGCACAGTATGTCTTCTTTAGTGATTGCAGTGTGTTCACAAAGCCTTGGTTGCAGGGTCGATCAAAAATCAGACACTCATTGATTCTAAGTTCGATTATTTGGTCCACACCAGGCAATAAAATTGTCATTATGTAGCATATAGACTTCAGAGGGGTCCGCTTTCACACCGGCAAACGAACCAAAATTGGTTCAATTGATGTGCCTCTGTTTCCCGGTAGAACAGTGATACCTCCAATTATCAACACTGATGTTCCCTGTTAAAGGTTGTATGGAGGATTTTTTTTTGGTTTCAAATTGTCAATGATAGCATTATAGAAATGCAGTAGCCTTGTAATTATGATGACCAAAAAAAAGAGAATAAAAATTCATCAACTCTGGACGTGGTGGGGCCAGCAAAACATTTGCCAATAGATAACGACACTGCCTCGTTATCTGTTAGCTGACAGGCTGTCAATCAATCTCCCTACGTTTCTAGCGTAACTGACTTGCCTGCGCGCCGCCGGTACGTGGCTTACGTACCCAGGAGCAGTTAGCCGCAAAAGAAAGTCCGTTTTTGAGATTGCTGAAAGAAGAAGACAAGGGGAAAAGCAGCGAAGCCAAACTCAGGTGATTCTTGAAGATTCATTCCAGCGATGGCGCAACTGAAACAGACGCAGGGTCTAAAGACTGACGCACTGGTCGCCAAATTACTCCTGGACAGGTCACTTCTGCTTATTATGAAAACGTACTTTATTTCCAAGAGCTAGTCAAACGTTTTTTAGGACACGAAAGCGATATCCTATGTCTGAAAACGTAATTTTCAATGCAAAGAAAGAGTCCGCTTGCTGCTGCGTGTTGTAGCTAGTTCATTCGCACGGAATCTCCCGCAACCTTCTCTGCTCCCCTTTCCTGCTCCTCTCCCTGCTGCCCGATCCGCTTTTCCCCCTGCTCCTCACTTCTCCGGGCACGGAATCTCCGCGCACCGCTCCCCTCTCCTCTCTCCTCTCTCCTCTCTCCCCTCCTCTTCTCCCTGCTCCTCACTTCTCGTCCGCGCACGAAATGTCCGCGCACAAAATGTCCGCACACCCTCTCCCCCGCTCCTCACTTCTCCGTCTTGCCTAACCAACACTGTAGTTAGTTGTTTACAAGTCATGTGCAGCGCACCGGCTGTAAACAAACCTGTTTCTGGCGTAACGAGGAGGCGGGAGGAGGCGTTTCTACGTAGGGAGCTGTAGGGGGGGGGGTTTCACACATGCGCAACATTTGAAAAAGGACAAACAGTCGCTGGATTTCTCGTTCCTTGGAAAATCCTCTATACAACCTTTAAGACCACAGGCCGTCCTCATCTCAACTTATCATCATGAACTCATAAAACAGCAGACCCCCAGGATGGGGCTGGGGTCTGTTCCTTGGTCTGGTCCTCCGAGCGCATTGGTCAGATGGTCCGGAGGCTCCACCCTCCAGCGAGCGAGTAAGACCAGTGCTTGATGGACTGGGTTCGAGCGGTTCCGTGTCATCGTCTGTGCGCTGGTTCCGTGCAGGGAAAGTGAGAATGCGCTGTGGACTACAGTTCCGGGCAGGCTGCTCCGGTCCTCCGTGCTTAAGTATCGCGGCTGGTTCCGAGGTGGTGCACCATTCGGACAGAAGCGTGAATCCAGTTTGGTTGGTTATATGTTGTTCTGTGCATTTGGTTCTTCCCCGGGAAAAGCGCATCTCAGGTCAAGGCTCTTGACATCACTCCCCGCTCCAGCTCCTCTGAGCCCGGCCTGAACCGGAGCTGCTCCCGCTGGGTCAGGATCTAGTCCGACTGTATTTCTCAAACTAGGCTAAAAGCAGGACATTTTTTTAAAGTTGAATCAATTGAATAGGCTATTGCCTATTGCCATAAAATTATTTGGTTAATTAAAGCCTAAAATAACAAATGCTGGTTGCTATGTGATCACGGGGAACACTGAGACCTCTCTGTGCCCCAATTTTCACACACCCTGGAGCCACATGTTCACGCGTTGGTTCTTGCTCTGATCTTCTTGTGTTACATTCTCTGTATTGGCCATTGTTGGCAAAATAATTAGAAAATGAATCGGGGCCATGTCTGGACAACAATCTGTTACTGTGCTGGAGTCGTTCAGCGCGTCATTTCAGGTGTCGGTGAATGTATCTGCCTGTGCGTCGCTGTGTGTGGCTCCCGGTGTCACTGATTACCGATTAGAAAAGGGTGCACACGCCGTGGGGTGACAGTCGGGACTTTCGGTGGGCGAGTGGAAGCGGCATGTGTGTGTTATCTGTGGAGCGGGTGGTGGTGACGGCGGCTGCTCCTAATGCGCTCCAGGCCCCATGCAGGGTGCCCTCCTAATACGCAGGTAGATGCCCTTGGTGGTGTGTATTTGGGGTGGTGGCGTAACCTTTGTATTTTTCCGTGGCAGATTACTCCTACTCTGCCTGCTGCTTGCTGTTACTCCTACTTTCAGATTCTCTCAGATCCTCTTAAATCCTCTTGAATTCCCTTGCAAAGTCTGATCTCAAAGTTCACCCACAAGTGCAAAGCAGTAGCACCTTGCACTTTAAACATCTAATACCTCAGAGCACTTTAAGGCCGCGCAAAAAAAAAAAAAAAATACTACAGCACCTTTTTATATTTGCACAGCACTGGCACTCTGGGTCCTGTAATCTGGGATTCAACTGGTTGTTTTGGTTTGATTAATCTTTGTTTTTTGCATTACTAAGTTTGTTTGTTGTGTGATTTAGTTTAGTTGAGTTCCATGTTTGAGCTCCAATTTGTTGTGTTAAATTTTTACTTTTTAAAATGTGTAAAATGAACTTTTTTCATATTACAGTTGACTAAATAAAGAATTATATTTTTTCCACTATTTACTGTCTTTGTCCTGTGTTTTGGCCAGACTTGCCTATGTTATAATTAAATATATGTTAGTTTTAGCCCCGCCCACCTCTGCTGCACAAGTATCGATACTAAAAAGTCCCATTAACAGGACAGAAATGAGTCTTTCCTGAATGTTTTTAGACATTCAGTCTTTAGACATGTCACATTGATGTCACCAAAAGTATGGGGGTCATGGGGGAAATAAAGACAGAACCTAGTTTACCTCTGTTTACTCATGTACCAAAAGTGATGTGTCACAAGGGAGTTAGTTAAAAAAAAAAAAAAACTTACAGAAGAAAGATGACCAAAGTGGATCAACAATATCTGTGTAAAAACAGGAGGTGCAGAAATGGACAATACTAGAATTTGCAGTGACTACTTTGTAACATTGTTAGGGATGTCAAACTATTGCGTTAATTGCGATTAATTACTTACAGTCATATTTAGCGCATTTTAAAATCGCGTTAATCTTATTTTTAATCTCTAACATTACTGTTTCTGTATACAAGTTGCCTTATTATAAAATCTATTTTTATGTGTTGTTAGGACAACAACACATCGCTCCCGCAAAGAATTGTAATTTTCATTCACACACACAGAACAGACTCACCTTCAGCATCAACATCCCTCTGTCACAGAAAGAACATCTATATTCCACTGAGTCATGTCCTTTTGTCTGACAGAAGCTGAACTGCATCAGCACACAAGAGTGTTTTTTTTTTTTTTTCTCTGCTTAGTTTATGCAAATGAGCCATGTGGTTTTAAGTTTTGTTTCTTGTGCAAAACTGCATTAAACACATTATAATGTCAAACGGGCTGATGTGGCTCTAGAGTGTTTATGTTTATATGTTGTAAAGATGAATTTGTTTATGCAGATTAGTAATAATAATAATGATGATACTGTGGAATGTAAGTGACTGCATCTGTTAAAGTTTGTTAAACAATAAATTACTTTATAAAGTCACTTTTTTTGTTCTATATCAGTCTTTTGATCTGCCACAATAATGTAATAATGAATTTAAATTAAAATACCTCAAGTTGAGGCTTTTTCTCAGCAATTCTTAGGTGAGATTAAAAAGAGATGAATTAGATTAATTAATTACAGACCATAATTAATTAATCTCTCAATTTTTTTTATTGCTTGACAGCGCTAAACATTGTGTCATATAAAAAAAATAATATATTTTTTTTTTTTGAAAGACAAGCATCGTAAGTGACAGGTAATCTGTTGCATTACACCTCCTGACAATATGTGATGCTCAATTTATTTCCTTACTGTTGTAATTTGGTGTTTTATACCTTTTTATACCCAACCAGATAGAAAATAGTTGTGCTCCTCCAAGACTAACAAAATCCCGATCCTTCGCTCAACCTGGGTTACGAATTTAAAAAGTCAACGCCGAAGTGAAAGGCACCAGCTGTTCACCAAAAACACCTTCCACTGCAAAGAGACCAAGACATGATGTTGCTGTAAAACCACAAGAACAAGAAAGTGCAGCTCAGTCTGTTTGTCTTCTGCACCTCTTGCTTAACAAACGGGATCCCGCTTTGTTGGCGCTCCACATACAAAATATTCACTGCAAACTCGGGATGATTTACGCAGTCAAATGTTTCCTTTTTGGTCCATCCTGTGGATCAATCCTGCCCATCGCCTTCACCTTTCACTATTTTTAAATTCTGTTGGGAAGAGAAACACTTTGAACAGAGGTTTGCAGTCACACACATCTGATTCCCTTTTGCATTTATGGAGTTCACAAACAAATTTCTCGAGCCGTTTTCCGCTGTTAGGATCCAACAACCACACAATTATGATATCCGAATCCCAAAACTAAAATATGACAATATCAGAACCAGAAACAAAAGTGATATGGTTCAAAAGACTTGAAAAGATCGACTTTGTCAATAGACACATCCCACTGGGAAAACAAACATGGAGGTTTGATGCTCACTTTTTTGGAAAATCCTTCCCAGTATGCATTGCATGATGACTGGAAGTCCGAGACTCTTGATGCGTCTATTGGACACTTGTTTTCCCAGTCATCATTCAGAGTGAGTGTGACGTAGGATAATGCTGGAAATGTGTCCCAGCTTTTTAAGAGGAAAAAAAAAACATTTCTTAGGGGTGTCAAATTATCGTGTTATTTGTGATTAATTCATTACAGTCATATTTAGCACGTTATGTTTTTTAATCGTGTTAATCTTATTTTTAATCTCTAACTTTACTGTTTCTGTATGCGAGTTGCCTTATTATAAAATCTGTTTTTATGTGTTGTTAGGACACAGTCGCACTGTGCAGTCCTGCTCCACATCGCTCCTGCAAAGAATTGTAGCCTAATTTTCATTCCCGTTCTCGCCGCATCTGCGATAAACCTGCACACGTCTGATCTCTGATAACATCACGACACAGACACAGAACAGACTCTTCTTCAGCATCAACATCCCTCTGTCACAGAGAGAACACTCATATTCCACTGAGTCGTGTGCTTTAGTAGAAGCTGAACCACATCAGCGCACAAGAGCATTTATTTATTTATTTATTTTTTAAAAAATTTTTTAAATTTTATTTCATTCATAAAGCATAAAAAGACATCGGCCGTGTCACAACATCATACACAAAAGAAATGAATGAAAAGGAGCAGAAAAAAGAAAAAAATCTTATGTTATCTGCCCCCCTTTCCATTTTCAAGACAATACATTAACTCCGATGGTCACTAAACATTCCATGTCAGTTCAGGCACAATAACTGATCAATTGCAAACAGTAATCTTCGTTATTATACACAACAACTTAGTTTTCTTTTTCTTTTTTTTTCTTTCCTCCGCTTAGTTTATCAAATCAGCCATGCGGTTTTAAGTTTTGTTTCTGTGAGACTTGCGCAAATCTGCATTAAACACATTCTAATGTCAAACGGGCTGATGTGGCTCTAGAGTGGTGATGCTTATATGTTGTAAAGTTGAGTTTATTTATGTAGATTAGTAATAGTAATAATAATGATGATACGTATTATATTAAAATGTTAATGATTGTATGAAAATAATAATAATAATGAATTTAAATGAAAATACCTCAAGTTGAAGCTTTTCTCAGCAATTTTTAGGTGAGATTAAAAAAGAGATTAATTCGATTAATTAATTACAGATCATAATTAATTAATTTCTCAGTTTTTTTAATCGCTTGACAGCACTAACATTTCTATCTTTTATGGTTGGAAAGTTATGTGTTGTTATATAAAACATATTCCCAGGTGTCGTATACGGTACCGTCAGTCTGGACTGGTTAATGTAATCATTAAAGGATTTTTATTCTAATTCCAGCAGAGTGCCTTGGAATTTTTTATCACTTTTTATTTTTTACACAATACGTTTTTACATTAGACGCTTTGTCATCTTCACTGTATACTGCCAAAGGATGTAGAAAATCACATTCTACTGTCTAAAGAAAGTGTTTTTATCATCATAGTATCAGAATCGCTATTGAGTATTGAGTCTATTCCTGAATATCGACATGGCGTCTGAAATGTCAGTGCGGTGACGACTGTACTCGTACAGATTGATGTTTTGCAGATAGATCAGCTGGGATGGCTTTGCCCTATAGCGTTTGGCAGGAGTCTGCAGGCGGCGTGTTCAATCAATACTTCCATAAATCAGGCTCACGTCCATTAGATTTGAAATTAGACTCAGAGCAAACGAGCGCAAATGTCCCCACAACAGAAACGTCCCGAGTGGAGCTGGACCCTGAACGCAGCACACACACCAGACAAATGTACGTGACCTTCACTGGCTCAAGGACAAAACAGCTCTGAAATCTGCCCTCCTCACTCCACAACTGAAGCACACAGCATCATAAACCACAAAGTCCTGCTTTAGTCCTTCTTTGGTCCTGGTTTAGTCCTGGCTTAGGTTTAGTTCTAGTTTATGTTTAGTCCTGATTTAGTCCTGGTTTAGTCCTGGTGTAGTCCTGGTTTAGTCATGGTTTAGTCCTGGTTTAGTCGTGGTTCTGTCCTGGTTTAGTCCTGGTTTAGGTTTAGTTCTAGTTTAGGTTTAGTCTTGCTTTAGTACTGGTTTAGTCCTAGTTTAGTCCTGGTTTTGTCTTGGTTTAGTCCTGGCTTAGTCCTTCATTGATCCTGGTTTAGTCCTGGCTTAGGTTTAGTTCTAGTTTATGTTTAGTCCTGATTTAGTCCTGGTTTAGGTTTAGTTCTAGTTCAGGTTTAGTCTTGCTTTAGTACTGGTTTAGTCCTGGTTTTGTCTTGGTTTAGTCCTGGCTTAGTCCTTCATTGATCCTGGTTTAGTCCTGGCTTAGGTTTAGTTCTAGTTTATGTTTAGTCCTGATTTAGTCCTGGTTTAGTTCTGGTTTAGTCCTGATTTAGTCCTGGTTTAGTCGTTGTTCAGTCCTGGTTTAGTCCTGTTTCAGTCCTGGTTTAGTTCTGGTTTAATCCTGGTTTGGTCCTGGTTTATTCCTAGTTTAGTCCTGGTTTGGTCCAGGTTTAGTCCTGGGTTAGTCCTGGTTTAGTCCTGGTTTGGTCCTGGTTTAGTCCTGGTTTAGTTTTGGTTTAGTCCTGGTTTATTCCTGGTTTAGTCCTGGTTTGGTCCTGGTTCAGTCCTGTTTCAGTCCTGGTTTAGTCCTGGTTCAGTCCTGTTTTAGTCCTGGTTTAGTCCTGGTTCAGTCCTGGTTTAGTCGTGTTTCAGTCCTGGTTCAGTCCTGGTTTAGTCCTGGTTTAGTTTTGGTTTAGTCCTGGTTTATTCCTGGTTTAGTCCTGTTTCAGTCCTGGTTTAGTCCTGGTTCAGTCCTGGTTTAGTCGTGGTTCAGTCCTGTTTTAGTCCTGGGTTAGTCTTGATTTAGTCCTGCTTTAGTCCTGGTGTTTGAGTCGGTGTTAGTTGGAGGTGTTTTGTATTCTCTGGGTCTTCTCTCTTTTTTTTTTCACGGTGACAGGAGAAACCTTTCCCCAGAAGTACTGCTGTTTACATCTAAAACAAACGTGTGAGGCCCAGCTATTCTCTCTCTCCCCTCTCTCTCTTTCTTTCCTTCCTGTCACTCATATTCTTTCTCTCTCTATTACTCTTTTCTATCTCTCTTTCCAAATGACCTAAACAACCGTGTCTCTCTTCACACTCTCCTCCTCTCTCCTCCCATGTCTCTCTCACTCTCCCTCTTCTGAACAATTCCAAATCATTCTCTCACACTCTCTCTCTTATCATTCTCTCTCTACCCCCTCTCTCTCCATCTCTCTTTTTCTGTCATTGTTTCTTTCTTTTCCTCTCTCACTCTCTTTCGCTCTCTGTCTCTCCTTTACTTTTTCTCTTCCTCTCCATCTCTTTCACCCATCTCTTGTACTCGCCTTCTTCTTTCTCTCTCTCACTTTCACCCTTTCCCTCTGTTTCTCTTTTTTCTCTCCCCATCTCTCTTTCACTCTCTCCCTCTCTCTCTCTGTTCCACTCTTTCTCTCTCCCCTCAACTCTCTCACTCTCTCCCCCAACTCTCTTTCACTCTCTGCCCCCCCCTCTCTCTCATTCATTCTTATTCTCTCCATCTCTCTTTCACTCTCTCTCTCTCTCTGTTTCATCTCTTTTTGTTTCTCTCTTTCTCTCCATTTCTCTCTCTCTCTGTTTCTCTCTCTCCCTCTCTCCTCTCTCTCTCTGTTCTCCCCCCTTTCTCTCTCTGTTTCTCTCTCTCTCTCTGTTTCCTCCCCCCCTGTTTCTCTCTCGATTTCTCTCTCTCCCTCCCTCTCTCTGTTTCTCTCTCTCTCTCTCTCTCTCTCTCTCTCCCCTCCCCTCTCTGTTTCTCTCTGTTTCTCCCCCCTCTCTGTTTCTCTCTCTGTTTCTCCCCCCCTCCTCTCTGTTTCTCTGTTTCTCTCTCTGTTTCTCTCTCCTCTCTCTCTCTCTCTCTCTGTTTCTCTCTCCCCATCCCACTCTCTTGTTTCTCTCTCTCTGTTTCTCTCTCCCCCCTCCCTCTCTCTGTTTCTCTCTCTGTTTCTCTCTCCCCCCTCCTCTCTGTTTCTCTCTCTCTGTTTCTCTCTCTCTCTGTTTCTCTCTCTCTCTCTCTCTCTCTCTGTTTCTCTCTCTCCCTCCCTCTCTCTCTCTGTTTCTCTCTCTCTGTTTCTCTCTCTCTCTCTCCTCTCTCTCTCTCTCTGTTTCTCTCTCTCTCCCTCTCTCTGTTTCTCTCTCTCTCTCTCTGTTTCTCTCTCTCCTCTCTCTCCCTCCCTCTCTGTTTCTCTCACTCTGTTTCTCTCTCTCTGTTTCTCTCTCTCCCCCCTCCCTCTCTCTCTGTTTCTCTCTCACTCTCTCTCTCTCTGTTTCTCTCTCCCCCTCCCTCTCTGTTTCTCTCTCTCTGTTTCTCTCTCTCTGTTTCTCTCTCTCTCCTCTCTCCTCTCTCTCTGTTTCTCTCTCTCTGTTTCTCTCTCCTCTCTCTCTCTGTCTCTCTCTCTCTGTTTCTCTCACTCTGTTTCTCTCTCTCTGTTTCTCTCTCTCTCTCGTTTCTCTCTCTGTTTCTCTCTCTCTCTCTCCCCGTTTCTCTCTCTCTCTCTCTCTCTGTTTCTCTTCACACTCATAATAAACATAATAAAGTGTGTGTAAATTGTTTCAGATTTGCTGTGTGCCAGTTGTGTTAAAGTCGGTGTTTGTGTATTTGTTCTTTGCGTCTGTTTGTGTGTTTGTTTGTGTGTGTGTGTATGGAGCTTCTGGAGAACACACACGTGGAGAGAACAACACACACAGAGGCGAAGCTGTTGTCTGGAGGAAGTTCTGACATAAACTGTATGAAGACGTGGAGGATGTAGAGATGCTGACGCTGGCTTCAGAAACATCACAACATTCTGGAGGTCAGAGATGTTTCACACAGACGGGAGCAGGTCAGATGAATTCAGCTGAAATGCAGGTTTTTGTTCTACAACAGTGAGATCTTGAGCCGAGTCACTAACAGTAACCATCAGCTTCAACATTTGTGAATATTTTTAGATATTTGATGGCAAAGTCCAACATGACCAACAGGGAAATGTACGGAAGCCGAGAGGGGTCACGACAAACGCAAACGACGCAACAAATACAAATGCGACAACACAACAAAAAGCCACAACAAACCAAAAAAAGCTACAACGGAAGTGACCATGGGACTCTATTTTAATGCAAATGCCATGACAAATACAAACGCCACAACACAAACGCAAAAGCCGCAACACATTAAAAAGCCACAACACATTAAAAAAACACAACACATCAAAAAAAGCCACAACACACCAAAAAAATACACAACGGAAATGACGGCGGGACTCTATTTTAATACAAACGCCACAACACAAAAAGTTACAACACATCAAAAAGCCACAACACATTAAAAAGCCACAACACATCAAAAAGCCACAACAAACAAAAAAAGCCACAACGGAAATGACCGCGGGACTCTATTTTAATGCAAACACTGCAACAAATACAAATGCCACAACACAAACGCAAATGCCACAACACATTAAAACACCACAACACCTTTTGACTTTGCACCCCTCCTTATTTTTGACGCATGATACAAAGACAGATACAGGAACTGACAAATAAGGTCAAAAGTCAATTTTGAGCTCAATATTTTTCATGATATTTATTCACATGATAAAGGAGCTCTCACATACAAACAAAATAACATGAAGTCTTTTTTGACCAAACATGGTGTTAGGCTGTTCTGCCTTTGAAGGGCAGCGTGAGAATACACAGTTTTAAAATACTTTGGAACATTCTCCATGTTTCATGAATTTACTGTTTATTTGAATAAGGACAGTGAGACTGTGGCAGGTTACAGTCAAACGAATTACATTTCTATGGAAATAAGCAGGAAGAGGCCCTGGTCCAGGCCAAATAAGGGGCTGTGGAGATGTGAGTCTGTCACAGAGTGGATGCATGTTTAGATTTGTTTTGATTAGATTTTTTGGTCCCTTATCAAAAACAGGCCTGTAAATGTCATTCATGAATGTTTGAGCCCTGTTCAAACTCATTTACAGTTAAGTGTAAGATTCTGTGGAAGGCTCCGGCCACAAGCCGACGTCACCCACAGACCCACACGACATGTCTCCAGGAATGTATAAAACATTATACCAAACTGTGCACAGCAACTTTGATGCTGTTTGATAAGAGGGATGCACACGTGTGTTGTGATAGTGCTCTGAAGGGGGAGTGACTTAACAGGAGCAAAAGGGAGGGGGGACTCAGAGTGTCAAATATAAAAGCAAAACTGTTACTCTTCAGTATTTCACCTGCCCTGGAGCTTCACACTTCTGTTTTATCAGATGGTGGAAAAAAACTGAGTAAATCGGTCCCTCCAACCACCACCATCACACACACACACACACACCACTTTCATACTAGGTAATGTGGGTGAAGTGTTTTGCCTAAGGACACAATGGCAGTTATTCCCACTGGTGCCTCCTGTAGCTCCTGATTTTCCCAGTGTCTCCATTCAAGTACTGACCAGACTCAGACCTACTGAGCTTCTGAGATCTGACGGGATCAGGCTTTGACAAACCGGTATGGACACACTTACAGTTGGTAAGAGTGTTTGTCTACTGATCCGAAGGTTAGTGGTTCAAATCCCGCTCTTGACAATAAAAAACAAACAAACAACAACAGCAAAAAAATAAATAAATTATTGGTTGAGCAGTCAGATACATTGTTGTTGTTGTGTAATTGGCCAAGACACTTAACTCACCTCACCCCCAGTGTCAGTGTACAGTGTCTAAAAATTTGAGCATTTATTCTACGTCAGTAAATACTAGACATATAATATTTACTTCATTATTCCATCACAGCAATGCAATTCAATATGACAATATTTTATATATTTTACTTCTAACTAGGACTAAACCAGGTCTAAACCAGGACTAAACCAGGTCTAATCCAGGACTAAACCAAGACTAAACCAGAACTAAACCAAGACTAACCAAGGACTAAACCAAGACTAACCAAGGACTAACCAAGGACTAACCCAGGATTAAACCAGGACTAAACAGGACTAAACCAGGACTAAACCAGAACTACCCAAAGACTAACAAGTTCTCTTTTTCAGTGTATTGAAACTAGATTCTCACATAAATCGGTATTAATAGTGACTCATATAACTGGATACAATTTGACCTTTTTCTCCAAACATGTTGAGTTTCATCAGAACTTTAGTGTTGACAAAATCAATCATGTCACCGATGTTATTTCTGACTTTAAATCGTGATATAAAAGGAAGTCGGCGCATCACGTAACGGGGCATTTCCTTTAGACGTTATTTACCGAAACAGTCTCTCTCTCGCTTCCATTTGGGCACGGAGAGCGCGTGTGTGAGTCATCCAACCCCCGTGTCTCTCCCTCTCTCTCCGGGACCTGGATTCGCCTCTCTCCCTTCCCTCTCCTCTGCTCTCCTGCGCACGGGACACGGACATACCCAGCAACATGCGCACAACGCTTTACGCACGGGACATACCCCCACTCCACAGCGCTCCGTGAAACATGCGAAGTCTGGGCTGGATTTTTACCTGTTTAAACTCACAACAAGGACTATTACGAACACATCCGCGCGTTTTCAGTTCCGAGTCACCTCCAGAACAGACGCCGCCGTCGCTACGCCAGTCAGCCGGGTCCGTCACCATGTCGCCCGAACGCCTTCCCTCATCCAAGTCGCTGTACATCGTGATGGAAGTGGTCATCGCCGTGTCTTCCGTGGTCGGTAATGTCATGGTGGTGTGGGCCGTGCGTATAAACCGCTCGCTGAGGGACACCACGTTTTGCTTCATCGTGTCGCTCGCTCTGGCTGACATCGCCGTGGGAGCGCTGGTGATCCCCCTCGCCATCACCATCGACGTGGGGCTCCAGACGCACTTCTACAGCTGTCTGCTCTTCGCGTGCACCGTGCTCGTGCTCACGCAGAGCTCCATCCTCGCGCTGCTCGCCATCGCCATAGACCGTTACCTGCGCGTCAAGATCCCCATGAGGTAGGCCACAAAGGTGAATCCTGTTCACACTTTTACACTACTTTGTTTACTCCGCGGCACGTTTGGTTTTACGCGCGGCTCCAGGTGTGGTGCGTGGGTCCGCGACGCAACCAGGGGCTTTAAAGGTGTTCTGCGTAACTTTTCTGGTGGAAGGTTCCGCATTGACTAGAAGTATCTATATTTACCTTTCTAGTATCTCCATGGAAAACATCGGGCACAGTCTTAAATTCAAATTCAAAAAAATTATTATCAAACCATGCGGAGAATGGAAATGGTGTTTCTCACTCCCAAACGTATAAATAAATAATAATACAGGGATATTTCCAAGTGTTTTTTGGGGAGACGCAGATTCCTGGCAGCCTGGTGGTTAAAGGTGCACTTTTCTGGTGGAAGGTTCCGCATTGAAATGTTTTGACTAGAATGATCTGTATTTACCTATCTAGTACCTCCATGGAACACACAGTAAATTCAAATTCTATTCAAATTCAAAATATAAAACAGTTCATAGTCAAACCATATGAAGAATAGAAATTGTGGTTCTCATTCCCAAACGTATAAATAAATAACAATGGAAATGGAAATAGATTAATGGGAATTTCCAAGTGTTTTTTGGGGAGACGCAGATTCCTGGCAGCCTGGTGGTTAAAGGTGCACTGTGTAACTTTTCTGGTGGAAGGTTCCTCATGGAGATGTTATTGTTTTGAGTAGAATGTTCCAGAGTATTGGATTAGATTGATCTGTCTCCATTATCTGTCCATGTTAGGGTAACCAGACGTCCCTATTTACCCAGGGCAGTCCCATTTTATCCAAAACCAGTGATTTGTCCCAGTTTTATACAAGAAATGTCCCAGGTGTCCCTGTTTTTGACTAATTTGATCCCTGACAACAGTAAAGAGACATAAACTGTCATTTATTTAAGTAAACTGCAGAAAAAAGATACTTAAAAATGACCAAAACACCAAGAAAATGTGACTGTACAGACACATGTTCGTCATAAATGAGTCGAGTGCAAAACAATTCTCCTTAATTACGTACAAATTTCACAGTTTTATTATCACCAATCACCACAAACTGAGAGTGTCCCAGTTTTTGATTCTGAAAATCTGATCATCCTAGTGTATATCCATTGGAAAACATCGGGTAAAGGGTCTTGAAAGGTGCACTGTGGAACTTTTCTGGTGGAAGGTTCCTCATGGAGATGTCATTGTTTTGAGTAGAATGTTCCACAGTATTGCATTAGATTGATCTGTCTCCATTATCTGTCTATGTTAGGGTGACCAGACGTCCCTATTTACCCAGGACAGTCCCATTTTATTCCAAACCAGTGATTTGTTCCAGTTTTATACCAGAAATGTCCCATGTGTCTCTATTTTTGACCAATTTGATCCCTGACAGCAGTAAAGAGACATAAACTTATTTAACTTAATTTATTTAACATTTATTTAAAGTAAACTACAAAAAACTATACATAAAAATGACCAAAACACCAAGAAAATGTGACTGTACAGACACATGTTAGTCATAAATGTGCCAAGCGCAGAACAGTTTTTCTTAATTACTCGTTTCACTATTTTATTATCACCAACCACCACAAACTGAGAGTGTCCCAGTTTCTGATTCTGAAAATCATGTCATGTCTATGTCCATGGAAAACATCAGGTCTTTAAAGGTGCACTGTGGAACTTTCCAAAGTGCAGAGATGTAGGGTCCGTCACCTGCTTCTCTCCATGGAGTTGTTGCCTCAAATGTTCCACAGTTATGGCATTACACTTATTTATCACTACAGAGACAACATGTGACACTACGAGGCCAAGTTACATGTCAGATCTGTGGTGAGGCGAGCCCACTCACAGTAAGAAGGCAAGTTTTTAGATCAATCAAACCCCATGTTATTGAGTAAATACAAGATGGATATGTTCAATGGCATATCAGGATATTCCAGACAAAACAATAACATCTCCATGGAGACAAGCAGGTGGCGGACCCTCCATCAAAAAGTTACACAGTGCACCTTTAAAGTAGTAGTGGCACTTAAAGTAGTAGCAGTAGCAGTAGTAATATTGCTTTTAGTGAGAACATTTGAAGTTATGGCATTAAGAGTAACAAAAGTGTATGTAGTTTGAAGTATTCCAACTAGAATGTTCCACAGCGCTGCATTAGACTTCTCTATCTCCATGGTGACAAGCAGTAGGCCAAGTTACAGGTCACATCTCTGGAGCAGGGATCCTGCGCACAGCCTGTTTTTCAAGGTGCTTATATGAGCAATTAAAACACCCATCTTGAAATAAATGCTTGATAGATAAGTTTAATGCCATACTCTGGAACATTCCAGGGAAAGCACACTCATACAAGAAAGGTTACACAGTGCACTGTTAAGGTTTATAGAACATTCATTAGAAAATTACTTAAGTTATCAAATGCATTTCACAACTGATGAGGCTTTTGGGTCTTAGGTTTACCAAAGTGGATGATGTGTTTAGCCCAAGGACACAACGGCAGTATGCACTCAGTGGAAGTGAATATGTTGAATTATGGTTTTGTGGGCCTATGTTTTATCACTGAGCTTTTGTCCCAGCCACAGACTATATATATGAGTGGACATAGGAAATATGTAGGAAGATCTTCAGAAGGCTCCTCTGGCTCCTTCTGACTCTTGCTCCAGTGGACTTACATTAGGATCTTGTGGCTCCTCTCTCTGTACCTGCAGCAGTGAGCCTCGTCATTTTGGTCTTAAAATGTTCATATTAACCCACGACACATGATCCTGAATGTTTTTTTCGCTATTTTGTCCGTCAAAAGACTGTAACCGTGAACATCCCAAGCCTCAGTTGAGCGACGCTGAACTCTGTGGGTGACACACTCGCTTCGTCCACTTCTTTTAAACTGTCTATGGTCCCAGCATTTCAGACAATCTTTAGCTTTCACGTATTCCAATTAGAATCATCAAAAAGAATTGAAAATCAGATACTAGGGATGTAACGATATCCAAATCTCACTGTACGATATTATCACGATATGCTTCTCACGGTACGATATTTACTGCAATATTTTGAAGAGGATGATATAATTGTAGATAGGACACTGTTTTTGCTTTTAAAATACCTTGACAAGATTTTGGTGTGCATTATTTCCATCATAATCCCAAGAATTCAAGTAAAAAACATATTTATTCATGTTGTGTGCACTGAAATGAATCATGGGATATGTAGTTTCTGATGTTCATAAGTTGTTACTGCTATAAAACCTGCATTTAAGCAAAGGAACTTGTGTTTCGAAATATTGTGACCAATCCACGATATTATTGTGTGACTTTTGACGATACGATATCACGATATTTAGGTTATTGTCACATCCTTATCAGATACTAATCAATACTTAAACTAGTATCGAACCTAGATACTCACTTGAGCTGCTATTGATACTAAAACGTCCCATTGACAGAACAGAGGAAGCTTTAGAATGATCTTGAGCTGTATCAGAACAGGTATTACTTCTTTTAAAACAAAATGATATCCAAGAATTAGGTCAAATCCAGGTCTGAACATGCCTTAACCTGAAATCTGACGCAAGAGTCGAGAATTGAGCTTCATGTCATTTCAATAGAACTCTAGTGTTGGCAACAGGGCCCTGATACCTGCTTTAGGACCAGAGCCAAACAAGGTCTGAACCAGTCTCAGTCTCAGATCTGATGATAGAGTTCTGTGGAGCTTCACGTCATTTCCAGAGAACTCCAGTGTTGGGAACAGGCTCCTGATACCTGCTTTAGGACCAGAGCCAAACTGTGGGTATTATTAGGCTCAGGCATGTTAAGTGACACAGGCCTGTTCTAAAAGGTCACAATCTTATAGAGTAAAAGTACACAGAACTGTGGGTGGTTCTATAGAATGTGATCATGTCATACTGGAGGCAAGAGGCAGATTTTCTCAAATGACTCCATGTAATTTTAGAAGTTCTATAGACTCTTGTGAGCTTTAATCCATGTTTGAATGTTGTTATCTCCTCCAAAATAGAGCTGGAATTGTGCTTTATTTCATTCACACATGTTTAAGTAATCTTTTATTATTAGTCTGTCTACATCTCCAAAGCTCAAAATGCTCTATTCCACCTTGTGATGTCATGAAAAGGTAATTTTCAAGTTAAAGATTGTATAGAGGATTTTCCAAGGAACGAGAAATCCAGCGACTGTTTGTCCTTTTTCAAATGTTGCGCATGCGTAGCTGGCCCCACCACGTCCAGAGTTGATGAATTTTTATTCTCTTTTTTTTTTAGTCATCATAATTACAAGGCTACTGCACCTCTATAATGCTATCATTGACAATTTGAAACAAAAAAAATCCTCCATACAACCTTTAATCTCTCCCTTTACCTTTAGTTCAGAGACAATTCCAGGGCTGAAATTACTCAAATTCTAGTAAAGGCTTAATAACACAGTGGAGCACTTTCTGTTTTACGATATGACATCACCAGGTGGGAGAGCAAGTTTTCTGTTTGAGAGAAGAGCTCCCAAAAGATTTAACATCATTTCAAAAGCAATTATCTTGAAAATGACTCAGTGTCGCTCAGTGACGATGTTGATGTTGGTACCAGATGCTTTAGTCCTACAGAAGCAACTGAACTCTTTACATTTTTGTTACCAACTACTACTGCAACTACTACTACTACTACTGCAACTACTGCTGATGCAACTACTACTACTGCAACTACTGCTAATGCAACTACTACTACTGCAACTACTACTGCAACTACTACTACTGCAACTACTACAACTACTACTACTGCAACTACTGCTGATGCAACTACTACTACTGCAACTACTGCTGATGCAACTACTACTACTGCAACTACTGCTAATGCAACTACTACTAATATTACTACTCCTATGATAACTACTACTACTGCAACTACTACTACTGCAACTACTGCTGCAACTACTACTAATGTTACTACTACTACTACTGCAACTACTACTACTGCTACTAGTACTGCAACTACTGCTAATGCAGCTACAACTACTGCTAATGCAACTACTACTACTGCAACTACTACTAATGTTACTACTAATGCTACTACTCCTATGATAACTACTCCTACTGCAACTACTACTACTCCTCTGATAACTACTGCTACTTCTACTACTACTAATGCTACTACTCCTATGATAACTACTACTATTTCTACTACTACTACTACAACTACTACTACTCCTATGATAAGTACTACTACTTCTACTACAAATGCTACCACTCCTACAATAAGTACTACTACTTGTACTACTAATCCTATGATAACTGCTACTACTACTTCCTACAAATGCACTACACCTATGATAAGTATTACTACTTCTACTACTACTAATGCTACTACTCCTACGATAACTACTGCTACTTCTACTACTACTACTACTACTACTACTACTACTACTACTACTACTACTACTACTACAACTGCTACTACTACTACTAATGCTACTAATGCTACTAATGCTACTAGTCCTATAATAACTACTACTACTACCACTACTCCTTCTTTAAAGGCCTGTATCTGATATCTCCTCATGTATCTGAGCAAACGTGTCTTGCAGCTTTTGGGGTCAAAATAAGTAAACTGTGAGCTGCCTGCATCATTATAAAGTCTTGCATGCATCTTGCACGCTGCTTTAACATGAGCAAATCTCCACTCTGGTCTGTGAGACATGTGAAAAGTTCAAAAGCTAAACTCATCATGGTTGAACAATGAGGATGCTCTGACTGTATGAGGTAAAAGAGAAAGAACTTTAGACCACTGCAAACTGTTTCAAATGAACCAGTTCTGTTTTTCATGTTGTTAAGATCCAGGTGTTGCATTGAAGCTGCACAGTCTTTGGTAAGTGTGTGAGTAGATTCCAAGATGTAAAATGACTTCTCTTTGGGAGTGAACGGCTCAACCTGAAAACAGAAAAAAAAAATATATATATATATATATATATTAAGTATAAAATCTTGATCTGTTTCTAAACATTCTGCGAAAATTTGAGGTTATTTTAACAAGAACTGACAAAATTATTGACCTTTGAAATTATGTGAAATTTTTTGGGACACTGTAATAGGGTTTGTGTTTTAAACTGAATGAATTGAATGATGATTTTGATGAGGATGATGTTTTTGAAATGCTGAGAGAACTGGGTGTGAATGAGGATACAGAATTGTTATGATGCTCTGGTCATTATAAAGACATTCCCTTTGTATGTTTGATTTTATGAACTATAACATCAACTTGTCCATCTAGTGCCTCCGCTCAATTTCATTTCTCTCCAGCAACTAGGTCATGTATCAAAATACAATAGACTATTATTAATGAATTAATCATTGCATTTATATAGTGCCTTTCAAGATACCCAAAGTGCTTTACAGTTTTTATTATTCATTTACTCCACACTCAGTGGTGGTAAACTACTACTGTAGCCACAGCTGCCCTGGGGCAGACTGACAGAAGCGAGGCTGCCAATCTGCGCCATCAGCCCCTCCAACCACCACCATCACTCACACACACCACTTTTATACTAGGCAATGAGGGTGAAGTGCCTTGCCTAAGGACACAACAACAGTTTTTGCCACTGGTGACCCACTGTGGCACCTGGAATTCCCAGTGGTCTCCATCCAAGTACTACTCAGACCCAGCCTGCTTAGCTTCTGAGATCTGACGGGATCAGGCTTTGACAAGCCGGTATGGCCACAGATGGTTTTGAAAACCCCCAGAAGTTGAAGTTCGGGCACCAGCCAACCAGTGAAGAGCCATACATTCTGTATTGTCAACAATTCCCAAGATCGAGGATTTAAAGCTGGAATAAAGAGAATGTTTGGTGAATTTTATCAAGGGGAAAAGACATTATTGTCCTTCTTTCTAAATGGTTTGGGAAAAGCTTTATATACCAGTTAGCCCTGTTAGCGGCGCATTACATACGTCATGACCAAATAGCAGAGATTGGTTAAATGATAAAAAGTACCCACCTACCGTTGAGTGAACGAATTCTAAGGTCAGATGGTTTGTATGAAGTGAAACAAAGTAAAACCGGCTGATGAATCAGGCTAAACCTGCCCAGGAACGACAGGTGAAAATGAGCACTGGAGCTATAACCTGATACAAAGGATCTCTCCTGTTAAGGTTCATGTAGATTGTGCACTGTCCCTGTCTTATTAAATAATTAAACTAAACTAAACTAAACATGTCAGAAAAACAATAATATGGCTCCTTTAAGGCACCGTACCTGATGATTTTTAGTCTTAAACATTTTATGCATTCTGAGCATAGTTTAATGCTCTATAAAGTATATACTCTGGAATATTCCAGGCAAACAATAACATACCAGAAAAGTTACACAGTACACCTTTAAGGTTTATAGCTCTTAACAATGTGAAAAACAGAACTGGTTCATTTGAAACAGTTTGCAGTGGTCTAAAGTTATTTCTCTTTCACCTCATGCAGTCAGAGTGTCCTCATTATTCAACCACCATAAGTTTAGAAGCACTTTTGCACTTTTCACATGTCTCACAGACCACAGAGTGGAGATTTGCTCATGATAAAGCACTGTGCAAGATGCATGCAAGACTTTATAATGATGCAGGCAGCTCAAAGTTTACTTATTTTGACCTCAAAAGCTGCTTCTACAATATATCTGCACTTGAGCAAGATACATGAGGAGATATCAGATACAGGCCTTTAAAGTAGGACTAGTGGTAGTAGTAGTAGAAGCAGGAGTACTTAGTGTAGGAGTAGTAGCAGTAGTAGTAGTAGAAGTAGTAGTAGTTATCATAGGAGTAGTAGCATTAGTAGTAGTAGAATTAGTAGTAGTAGTAGTTATAATAGTTGTAGAGCGATTGTTTATTTTGAAGGCTTTTCTGTGCAGTACTATAGAAACTTTACAGTTGATAAAATGTGACTTAAATACAGTGGACTCAATTTGGAGTGACTGTAATAGTAGTAGTTGTAGTAGTGGTCAAATAATGGTAGTAGTAGTAGTTGTAGTAGCAGCAGTAGTGGTTTGGCCACTGATCTGAAGGTAGTTCTCGCCATGAACATGATTGGTTGAGTGGTCAGATCCACTGACCCACAGGTTGGTGGTGCCATTCCACTTCCTACAGATGAATGCTGTTGCTGTGCCCTTGGGCAAGATGCTTAATCCACTTCAACGTGTCAGTGGTGTTGTCAGTGATGTTCTCAGTGATTCTTTGTTCTTTGAGTTTTGAAGGTCTAAAAGCTCTGTATAAAAATGAGACCATTTATCAATAGTAGTGGTCAACTAATGTCAGATTTACTCGTAGTTCTTTTTGTAACAGTTATGGTAATTATGTTTTTAAGATTAGCAAAAGTGGAAGTAGTTTGAAGCATGTAGTAGTAGTAGTAGTAGTAGTAGTAATAGCAGCAACAGCAATAGCAGCAACTGTAGTAGTAATAGTAGTAATTCATGACAAAAATAGTTGTAGTTCTTGTAGTACCAGCATTTGTGAATAGTATGAAGCTTTTGAAGAATATGCCCACTGGATACATGGTTTGTGTACATGGTTTGTGTACATGGCTTGTGTGAAGTGTTGCACAAGCCTGGTCCTGGTAGTTTTGGCAGAAAGTGAGAGAGAATATCTCAGATGTGCCGATGAGCTGGAGATTAACTTCCTCATCATTTACGCATGAGTGTGTGAGGACAGAGACAGGAGCCATACAGTTCAAGATTTCTTTGGTAAAGTCTTTGTTGCGGCAGAGTGGATGACTGAACAGTGAGTGGACAGTGAGCGGACAGTGAGTGGACAGTGTGTCACAATACATCCGAGTATTATGTAACATTCAACCCCAAACTGCCCTGTCTCTGGACCACATGGTGAGAGAAGGGGCTCGGTGTGAGTTCTACAAGGTCACGCAACATTCTTTCAAAGTACAAATCTAGATATTTTTTTCATTTTTCAGAAATTATTTGTTGCAGCTTATTGAGCTTTCTCATTTGGCTCTTGGCAAGGGCGGGCACTTTTTCCTCTCCTGCCCCTTATCTTCCCTGCTTTGCTTCTTTGTCTCATTTCGTCTAGTGTCTGGTGTCTTACACCAAGAGACACTCTCCGCTCTACTCTCCAAAACTAAATTAAATATGGATTTGATAAGTTGGTCTCTCAATGCAATCAACACCATTTTCTCAACAAGAAGCTCAGGATCGGGCAAACTTGGGTGTCCCCCTCAGAACTTTCGGCGGCTGCACGGTGGATGGTTGGGAGAACAGCCAATTCCAGCTGGACTCAACTCCCTCCAGAGATTACAATAGAGAAGCCTCCCCCATACCCAACTCCTCATAGCTTTGCACTCCCAGCCTTGTGGGCAGGTCTGTTGTATCCAGCACCAATGGCTGCAGGATCCAGATGGCTGTCCCCCTACGCTGGGCTATTTCCACACCCCTACCCAGTTACTAGTCCTGTGAAATGATTGTACTGTATTTTTTGGACTATAAGTCACTCTAGAGCAGTGCTTCTCAAAATAGTGGGGGGCACGAGGCTCCGTCAAGGGGGGCGCGTTTGACCTCGGGGAACATGCTTTTTTATTTTTTTATTTAGATTTTTTTTACTGTCTTAAGGGCCGTTCACACCAAAGCGTCAAAAAACGCCTTGACGCCTCTATTTGGAGCCTTTGCATTTGAGTTCAGACGCCCCCGACGCGCGTCTTTGACGCCGTGGACGAACGGGACAAAAATACTTGACGCGCGTCCGTTGCCCTGGAAACAAGAGCCCGGTCCTGGTCTTTTCCCGAAACAATGTCAGACCAGACTGAGAGAGTGTTTTTATGACATAAAACATCAAAGGAGGAGATCGGGTCGACGACTGGGGCGTATATATATTTATACTCCGCTAATGACACTGGATCAGTCCCGGTCTAGTCCTGGTCTAATACCGGTCTAGTCCTGGTCTAGTCCTGGTCTAATCACGGTCTAGTCCCGGTCTGGTCCCGGTCTAGTCCCGGTCTAGTCCTGGTCTAATCACGGTCTAGTCCCGGTCTAGTCCTTGTTTAGTCTCGGTCTAGTCTCGGTCTAGTCTCGGTCTAGTCTCGGTCTAGTCCTTGTTTAGTCCCGGTCTAGTCCTGGTTTGGTCCTGGTCCGGTCCTGGTGTATTCCTCGCGATCGGCTCGGTGATTGTGGCGTATATATTTATTCTCCGCTCATGTTTGTGGTTCTCGTTCTGGTTTCTCGGTTTTTCTTCCTGATAATAACGTCGCTGCGTCTCTGGATACTCGTCCCTGATTGGTTGACGCGGCGCGTCTGACGCGAAAAGTTCAGCATTTTCAACTTCTTGACGCTGACGCCTTGGACGCGCGTCTTGGCCGCTGACGCCAAAACGCTGAAGACGCGCCGCGCTGACGCCAGATTCGCGCCGCGCTGACGCCGAAAACGCGCCGCAAAAACGCAGGACGCTCTAGTCGCGCGTCCACATAGACTTTACATAGAAAGTGGACGATTTGGTCTGAACGGGCCTTTAGAATAAAGTGCAATTGCACTTCCGCTACATTAGGAGGCAGAGCGCTCTCATTGGCAGAGTGTGCGCAGGGAGCATTCGCTCGGTGGTGTAGGAGTTTTGTTTGCACTGAGCATGCGCGCTTTGCACACAGCACAGAGAGTTTGAGTATGAAGTGTAGACACGAAGTGTAGCAGACCCTCAAGTGACACCATGAAAAAATATTTAACAGGGATGAGAAGACAGGCGAGAGAGACGGAGATAAAGAGACAAACGAAAATCTCCCGAAAGCTAAGACGAGGAAATATGACGAAGCATATGTAGCGCTTGGCTTCACTGTGACTACGGTGGGAGACGAGGAAAGACCGGTGTGCTTACGGTGTCTAAAAATGTTGGCAGCGGACAGCATGAAGCCCAGTAAATTAAGGCGTCACTTAAATACATTACACCCCAATCACTCTGATAAGCCGCTTGAGTTTTTTTTCAGCGAAAACGTGCCGAATATTGCCGACAATCATCCCGCTTGTGACTGCTACTTCAGTAAACCAGCGAGCGTTGTTGGCGTCATATAAGGTGGCAGTGTTACGCAGAGGTTGTACTTATAACAATTTTATAGACAAATGATACTATCTATAGTCACGCGGGGGGGGGCGCGAGATGTTTTATTCGTCCTAGGGGGGGCATGACAGAAAATAATTGAGAAGCACTGCTCTAGAGTATCACAGGAGCCAAAAACTGTGTAATGAAGAAGAAAAAAAACATATATAAGTTGCATCGGACTATAAGTTACTCTTTTTGGGAAATTTATTTTATAAAATCAGAGACCAGGAACCGACATTTCATGTGTAAAGTCAAGTTCTAGTAACAACAACAGACGTCACATATGAACAGTTCTTCAGATAACTATAGCAAACAACAGAACAGAACAAGTTTACCAAACTTCTGAGCAACTCTGCAACCTCTGGAGGTAAAGATTCTGTGAAGCTGTTGTCAGACTCAGCATCAGTTCCAGTTAGAATTATTCGGGCCTTTCTGAATCCCGACAGGATGGTTTCGGTGTCACTGAAGTCCAGACTTTGTCCATCCATCCAGTGACTTCAGGAAAGTTTCATGGTGCATCCTCCCGGTGTCACAAGTTTCTCTCTCACTCCAAACTTTCTTTCTGCTGCTCGATTATCATTTTCAGATGCAGATTTCACAACTTGCAGTTTGTAATCTGCAAAATATGAATTTGTTTTTTGGGGCATTTGTGTTCAGTATTCTCAGTTGTCTTTAAATGTTAAATTGTTCAGTGGTACAGAAGTAATGGTGTGATCGACTGACATGATACAGACAGAACAGAGGCTCTTTCTGCAGGAGACATGTGCAGTAGAGTGAAGTGACAGTGGTACAGGAGGAACAGGAGCAGCAGATACTCACACACAAGACTAGAACCTCTCCACGCTTCAGTGTGAACATTTTAATATATAAGTCACACTGGAGTCTAAGTCACAGGAAACACCCAATCCATGAAAAAAAGTGCCATTTATAGTCTGAAAAATACAGTATGTGCCGATGTCACAGAGGTGTTGTTTTTTTGTGTAGTCATACCATACTTTACCCTATAACTTCTTGGGTTCTTTTTAAAGACAATGCAGTAAAGTGTGTTTACCCTGATGGGAGTATGGTCTGAGGGCTGTTCTTTTTTTTCTCCTCCCCCCGTCCTCATGTTATGCTGCAGTGTTTATTTATATTTGCTCCCTTGTCTTCTGGTCCAGTCCATGTCTACTCTCCCTATGTCATATTGTATTGCGTGTTTGTAATGTACAGACGAGAGATGGGTCCAAGTCCTTTGTATGTCCATGTAAAGAAATTGACAAAGGCCATGATTCATTTATTCATTCATTATTCAATATTGCAGTGACATCATGCTTGGGGTGCTCAGCAGTTACCATGGTGACAAATGCAAACACAAACCAAAAAATATGAAGTCTAATTTCAGTCACAGATCTTGACATAGCAGTCTTACAGTTAGCATCACAGCCCACAGAAAATGTTGATGACATAAACTGTAAATTAATTGTGTGTTGAATGAATTTATTGTTATATATATTATTACTTTATATTTATTAGGGATGGGACAAGATCTCGTGAGACAAAATTGCCTTAAAATCGCACACACAAGAGTAAAATGATCTTGTGAGATTTTTTTCCCTTGAATTTAACTTTGGATTGGATAAAAAAAAGAGTCAAGAGCTGGTGAGGTTCACAATTTTAAAAGCTGTAGTTCCAAAAAAGCAGTACTATAATGATCACTAAAGTATTACATCAAATAAATGAAGGATTGCACTACTCATTTATTACAATTTATGTCAAAATCTTGTCTTGTCTCGTTCTCGTGGACTTGATCTTGAGGTGTGTCTCGTCTCGTGAAAATTTTATCTCATTCCACCCCGAATATTTCTATGGGAGACGGGAGTGGCTGAATATTGTACTCAAGTGAGAGTCATATTATTCAACTTTATATATTACTCAAGCAGAAGTACAAAAATTTTGGATAAAAATAACACGTAATAGTAAAAAAAGTATTTGTGAAAAGTGCTCACGTAAGAGTAACTTAAAAAGTAACTGTCAGGACATGTAATATTTCATTTGTAATTTGAAGTGAATGTCATTTGAAGAACGAAACATGAAATAAAGCACAAAAACGTGTTATTTTCAATTGTCAGATTGTCACATGAAACTTTAGTCACTTCAGACTTCCTCACAGTGGGAAGAGGAAGTACAACTTTAAGAACTCTGTAAAAGTAGTAGTAAAAGTGCAGCTAGAAAAGTTCCTCAAAAGTATTACCCACTTCTGTAATATACTGTCTCAGAATTTTTTGTTTTGTTTCATTTCAAATCCAAAGTTCAAACTCAGATATTATGATATTAGGTTTAGTTTATTCATGCACATGTAAACACTGCCGAACAACTGAAGAAACAGATGGATCCGTGCGCGGCTGTCACCTGGCGGCTGCGCACAGTGGTACGTACGGAGAGAAAATAGCGCCAAGCGATTAGAGGGCTGACTTTTTAGAGGACGATGGTTTTGTGATGCAAATGTATCACTCTTTTGAACACATATTGCTTTGAGAAGAAAAACGCTTTAGTATACAGTCCCCACACAACTTGCCGAACTACTTTCCTCAGCATCAAAACCGGCCAGTATCTCGGCTCACCAGACGCTTTCGGGGGGTAAGTCGGTGTGGATTCACAACACTGATGACGGGGATGCCATACAGATTTATATCAAAAAATCCGAACTATCCCTTT
This sequence comes from Boleophthalmus pectinirostris, assembly GCF_026225935.1. Taxonomy (NCBI): domain Eukaryota; kingdom Metazoa; phylum Chordata; class Actinopteri; order Gobiiformes; family Gobiidae; genus Boleophthalmus; species Boleophthalmus pectinirostris. Next base: position 22,660,154 of record NW_026571299.1, on the reverse strand, counting down.
AATATTAGTATTAGCATCAGTATTAGCATCAGTATTAGTATTAGTATTAGTATTGTGTCCATACCGGCTTATAAAACCCCGATCCCATCAGATCTCAGAGACTCAGCAGGTCTGGGTCTGGTCAGTATTTGAATGGAGACACTGGGAAAATCTGGAGCCACAGGAGGGTGCCAGTGGGAATAACTGTTGTTGTGTCTTTAGGCAAGACACTTCACCCACATTGCCTAGTGTGAAAGTGGTGTGTGTGAATGATGGTCGGAGGGGCCAATGGTGCCAATTGGCATGGCAGCCCCGCTTCTGTCAGTCTGTCCCAGGGCAGCTGTGGCTACAATAGTAGTTTACCATCACCAAGTACAGAGTGAATGAATAATGCTGAATAATGCTCTGAAAAAATGTCTGTGAAAAGCGCTACATAAATAAAGACTTACTTAATATTAGTATTAGTAGTTGCACATAGTAGTATTGGAAGAATCATTTACAAGTGGTTAATGTTTTGGTCGTAACAAATGATTTATTATAATTTTATCAAAAAGTTTCTCAAATAAATGAAGCTCATTAGTGTTATGTTCTTAATGGTGTGAGAGTGTGTGTGTGTGTGTGTGAGAGTGTGTGTGTGCATGCGTGTGTGTGTGTGTGGCATTATCTCGTATCACCGACACTCAGCGTCTGCTTATCTACACACACTCATGTACACCACAACAACTCTCTCTCCTTCTTCTCTCTGTTTCTCACCCCCTTTCTCTTTTTTCTCTCTCCCTCTTTCTCTGTTTCTCTCTCTCCTCTCTCCCCTCCTGTTTCTCTCTAACTCCCTCTCTTTTTCTCTCTTCTTCACCCCTCTCTCTCCCCTCCTCCTTGTTCACCCTCCAGTTCCCTCTGTCCTTCCCTCCCTCTCTCCCCTCCCTCTCTCTGTTTCTCTCTTTCTTTCCTTCACCCCCCTCTCTCTTTCTCACCCTTTTTTCTCTTCCAGCTCCCTCCCTCTTTCTTACTTTTAGTTGAATCCCCCCCTCTCTCTCTCCCTCCCTCCCTCTTCTTCATCTCTCTCCCTCCTTCCTTCCCTCTTAATTTTACTTTAACCTTCCTTTCTCTCTTCCCCTCCCTCTTTTCTACATCTCCTTCTGTCTTACTTTAACTACTTTAACTTCCTCTCTCCCTAACCCTCCCTCTCTTCCTCTCTCTCTATTTGCCTCCCTTTTCTCCATCTCCCTCCTTCCTTCTGTCTCTCTCTCCCTTACTTTAACCTTACCATTTTTCTCTCCCTACCCCTCTCTCTCCTCCATCCCTCTCTTTTACTTTTACTAAGCTTTTCTCTTTCCCTGCCTCTCCCCGCCTTCTCCTCCCTCCCTTCGTTCCTCTCTCTCACTTTTACTAACCTTTCTATTTCTCTACCCCTCCCTCTCCCCCTGCCTCTTCTCCATCTCCCGCCCTCTCTCCGTCTTACGTTAACCTTTCTCTCTCTTTACCCCTCCCTCTCCTTCATCTCTCTCTTCTCTCTCCCTACCCTCCCTCTCCTCCTCTCTTCCTATTTCCCGTCCCTCTTCTCCATCTCCCTCCTTCCCTCTCTTCCTTAATTTAACTGTAACTTTTCTTTCTCCCTACCCCTCCCTGTCCTCCATCTCTTTCTTCTCTCTCTCTCTTACTTTTACTAACCTTTCTCTCTCCCTACCCTCCCTTTCCTCCTCCCTTCCTAGTTCCCTTCTGCTTCTTCATCTCTCTCTTCCCTCTGTCCCTCTCTTTTTTACTTTAACTTTAACCTTTCTCTCTCCCTACCCCTCCCTCTCCTCCATCTCTTTCTTCTCCCTCTCTCTTACTTTTACTAATCTTTCTCTTTCCCTGCCCCTCCCTCTCTCCCTGCCTCTTGTCCATCTCCCTCCTTCTCTCCCTCTTTTACTAACCTTTCTCTCTCACTATCCCTCTCTCTTCTCCATTTCTCTCCCTCCCTCTTACTTTTACTAACCTTTTTCTCTCTCCATCCCCCTCCTTTCCTCCCTCTTCTCCATCTCCCTCCCTCTCCTTTACTTTTTCCTTAACCTTTCTCTCCTCCCTCTCTCCCTCCATCCCTCCGTCTGTCTCTGTTCTTTCGTTTGTCTCTGTTGTCAGTCGTAGACTCAGTTGCAGACTGTGTTCCTCTCGGGGTTTGTGTCTCTGTGTCGCTGAAAACATCATTTGCTGGATAAAATTGAAGAAGTGAAAGGTGAGAGAGAGAAAGAGCGAGTGGAGAGCGGAGGTGTAGAAGGAGCTGTAACTGTTTTGTATGCAGAGAGAGACACAGCACTGGACGCTGATATTAAAATGCTGGACGAAGCCTGAGTCCACGTCTTCTTTTTTTTAATACTTTTTATTTATTCCGGTTTTCATGTTTTGTGTAAAAAAACTAACAAATACAACCAATACTCAGCCCGGAAGAGTAGATCACGTCTCGCTTTGTTTATATTCCAACCATTTTGTCCTGCGTTTAATGAAGAAATGCCCTTTGAGTCGTAGAAAAAAAGTCAGCCGTTCTATTAAATATATTTCTTGTTTAATGTGGAGCCTCTGATCGACTGAAGGTGGGTCGTTTTTAAGCCAGCTTCTTGTTATTGCTTTTCTTGATGCCACTGACAGAATCGTAAAAAGGTATTTAGCTTTTTCGAGAGGCAGAAGGTTGAACAAAAACATCTTTGGGACTTCGGGGACGACACAAGTCAAGATCGTATCTGTTTTTTCACACACACATTGTCCCAGAATGGTTTTCATTTTGTACATACTCAAAACATGTGATTGGCGTTTGAGTGTCCACACGTCTCCAGCAATGACAATCAAACCCTTGTACTGTGCCACGTCACGTCTTCTTTGACTTTTGGGGAGAGTTCTGTGCAGTGTGGACAAGAAAAGTGAAGGTGAAAATACTTTTCAAACACTGTTCTGAATCCTTAAAGGGGGTGAGTAATGCAAAATCGACTTTCTGGAGCTTTCTACCATCGTCTAACGCTGTTAGAGTCATCTGTGCATGTTTGAATCATTTAGTGATCTTTTCTTGGCCCTATTAATCCCTTCTTACTATTGACGCACCAATACCACTTTTTTTGAAAACAGATACAAGTACAAGTATAATAATTTCTGTACTTGCCGATACCGAGTACCGATACTGATACTTTAACCCTCACCCCCATGAACATACACTGAGTGTGTTTCAGTGTCAGTATGCCTGTTCTATCAGTATTCAGGATGTGCTGTTTACATGTGCGCTGAGAAACAGGACACTCATATCCCTGTGTACATGATCACATGGAGTATCCTGGTTTATTGACATAATCTTACGAATGCGCAAGCGCAAAAATTATATAATTAATAAACCAGGAAAAATACAAACCACCTGAGATTATAATGTGATTAATGCAGGTTTGTTTGTTTGTTTATGTTTTACAAAAACAAAACTTAAAACCACATGGCTCATTTATATAAACTATAAGCACTGATAAAAACAGCTCTCTCCTTGTGCTGCTGATGTAGTTCAGCTTCTTTTGGACTAAAGGACACGACTCAGTGGAATATGAGTGTTCTCTCTGTGACAGAGGATGTGCTGCTGATGCTGGGTCTGTTCTGTGTGTATCTATTGGGCTGGGAGATGCTTCATGTTAAACTTTTCAGACATCATACGTGTGCAGGTCGTACCTGTGCAGGTCGTACCTGTGCAGTGCAGCTCTTTATTTAACAGTCATTTCCCTCATGCACTTTATTTATCCCGGTTTCTTATAACTGGGATTCTGTCTTATTCGGGATACTGTGTAATGTGTCGTGTAATAGTGGTATCAGTGTGTGGTATCGACAAATGTTTAACAAGTATAAGTATATTAAGGAAGTATTGGACTGATATCCAATACCAGTGTTGGTATTGGTGCATCCCTTCTTCTTACAGTACATAAATATACAAAACCATGATACAAAACAATACAATACAACGTATCAAAGCTGATGAACCAAACTTTTCAGGTGGAGGATCTGTTACCTCCTTGTATCCATGGAGATGCTGTTGCTTTATCCAGAATGCTCCACAGTATTGCATTAAATATATCTATCAAAAAAGGGACACCACCAAGCCAAGGGGAGATAAAAATGTAATTTGATTTTGTCTGATTAGAAATTTTTTAAAATGATCACTAAAACCAATAAAAAAAAAATAAAAATAAAAAATCAGATGACAAACCCTCCATCAGAAAAGTTACACAATGCACCTTTAATGCTGATAGTAACAGTGCAATGAAGTGAGAGTGAGAGCCAATGGAGTTGTAAAACCAGACGATTTGGAGAAAATATTGAATTGTGAGTTATTTTTGACAACCACAGCGATTAAATTTACTATTTGTTTTTTAATAACAGGATCCTGTCCCATGTTCACGTTTTAAATATGTCCAAGAACTGACAAAAAGACTGAAATCTGAACTGATGGACAAATACAAGAATGAAATTTCAGAGCATGCTTGTAGAGATTTAAACTTCAGGGTCTGCAGTTTTTATGCAGAATAAAACAGATTTTGTCTGTGGAGGGAATGATGGGAATACTTCAAAAATTGCAGCTTTTGAGATTTGAGAATTGCGTTTTTTGAAATGACAGAACTGGTTCATTTTAAAGTGTTCTTCCTCACTTTCAGAGCATCATTCGGTTTATAAGAGCTTTTCACAACTTTCAGATGGAAAAGTGTTTTGCTGTTATGGTGAAACGACAACTAGCATGCTAACTGCACACTTTTTGATTCTCATACAATAAACTGCTTTCTAATTCGATGCAGGCAGCACATGACAGACTTATTTTGACTTATTCTTTATATCTGTACTGGAGCAAGACACATTCTGCTCAAATACCTGAGAGAAAATCAGGTACAGACACTTTGGCTGCATTCAGACTGCAGCCTGAAGTGACCCAAATCCGATTTTTTGGCCTCTATGTGACCTGTATCTGATCTTTTAATGACAGTCTGAACGACACAGATCTGATTTTTTCAAATGCGACTCAGGCCACTTGGATATGTGCTCCTAAAAACGATACATACCCGATCTTTTGACATGTGACTTCAGTCTGAACGGCCAAAGTGCATCCATCTGACCTACACGTTACCAACAAGCCACAAATGTCACTATTCTGCGCTGAAGTAGGCGAAAATTGTTAATGAACTCCGTGTCACTGAAGCAAAGCACATTACCACTCAGCACTGTTGGCTACGTCTGCGCATCCGCACGTTCCTTTCAACGGATGTCGCTGCCGCTGTCCCACAAAACACCACGGCCAAAAATCTTCTCAATTTCCTCCTTAAAACAAGTAAGTTGTTCATGTTCTGGCTCCGGTACGAGAGGATCTTTAAAATCTCCAGGTGCTCAATGCTCGCTGTTTGGACAACTTCCGTAAACACAGAGCACGCTCGCTACGGTTGACGTCGTCGTGTCTCCAGTGCACATGTGGGACACTTTCAGGCCGTTTAATGTTCACAATGGAGATCACATACAAGTCACATTTAATTGGAAATGTGAACGACCTCGCAAAAACATCGGATTTCACAAAAAAATCGGAATTGAGCATTAAGCCCTGCTGTCCGAACTTAGTCTTTAAAACTGTTTTTTATTGGTGCAACATTTGCTCTGCATTTATTTATCACTGATGCGAGGAGGAAAAATCACACATACACAGTGTAAGAAGTGTGCCTTGTGCTTTTCTCTCTGGAAGCCCAGGTGTGATCAAGCGCAGTAATGTTTTCTTTTGATTTTAAGAAAGTTACTGTGATTCCGAACGCCACAAAATGTTATTCAGATTATTCCGGACAGTGCCGTGGGCGCCGCCATCGTCAGATTACTTTGCATGAAGCTGAAGATTTTACAGTAATAAAAATGCTGTATGCATAGTGCACTTTACAGACTTGTGGAAGCCTCTCAAAGCTCTACACTGTCACTCACTCCACACTCTGTGAGGATGAGAAGCTCCTGGGGCAGACTGACCCAAGACAGGCTGACCATGTGAAACATCAACCCCTCCCACCACCACCAACACACACTCACACACACACTCACATGCACACACAGTTACAGACACACACCAGGGCAGTCTTGACAGTAGATACACAAACTATAAAGCAGTTTTAAAACCTCCAGAGAATGGGTGCAGTGGGACTTGTTGGTCACGTGAACACTGAACTGGCAAAACGTTTCATAAATTCTTCCTGCTTAACAGAAAGCACCACTATAATGAAAGAGCCATTTAGAGCAGGGGTGCTCACACATTTTCAGCATGTGAGCTACTTACAAAATGACCAAGTCAGAATGATCTACCTAATACAAAGCCAAGCAAACTGCAGTGAAACACTCTGTGCCCCTCTTTTGGACCCTCACCCACAGTTTGAGAACCCCTTCTTTAAGAGAACTTCCTCTGGCACTTTACACAAAACTGTGAAAAAAGTGAAGGAGGTAGGTAAGATTTTTAAACCAGTTTTTTTAAGTTCCAAACTGGAGTTGCATTCTTTTCTGGTTTTGCAGTGATATTTACCAGCCTCATTTACCAAACCAAACGCACATCGTGACAAACACAGATGCATTTGTGCACTTTTGTTAGGCAAACTTCAGCCAAATGTGGCAGTAGGTCTGTTCTGTAGATCTGCTCTATGCTGTAGGCCTGCTATGTGCCAACACTGTAACACAAATTTAGATTTGTTTTTGCTTCACGTGTCTTCTTGCTCTTCTAATCAGCGCGCACTGTGGAAGGGGCTTGTTTTTCGAAAAGGGGCGGCGTGCTGACGTGAGGCAGATGGACAGGTTTAGGAAGTTTAACCTGCCCTGTGACACACGCTGGTACACGAGGGCACACGCTGTTGCAGACGAGCCGTGCATAGGGAGCGTGTGTATTTGTGATGTGCCGTAGAGTCTCCGCGGGTTTCAAATGAACACACAGGCTGCACTGAGACGCCCCACACGCTCCTACACCCCCGTACAAGTTTATTGCCAACAGCAGCTGCCGTAATGAAATATGATCAGGTCGCATTTATACTGGCATAACTTGTTAATTTAGCGTTTTCAGCAGAAACATACACAGCAGCTTTGACCCAACATGTGTTTATCATAGATTGGCATATGCTAAAAGTGCAGACCCACCCCTCATATACAACCCAAAATCCACACAAAATCATATCCCAACCCCACTGACACTCCAAGGTCCAAACATGGCACATTACATCATTGAACACAGTGACTTCTTCTGAGCCCTGATGAAGACCAAGTAGTCGAAACGCGTTGGCGTGACTTTGAATAAATTCACCGCAAATCAGAGTGCCTCTGCCATCTTTTTTCTATTTTACAGTGACTTCTATATTGCATGGTAAATTAACATGAATGAAACTTTAAAAACACAGAGAATAAACCCACAGTCACCAACCTGTAACGCGGGAGATACAAATAACTCTGTCCTAAAAGCAAAAGAGCTTAACTCTCCAGAATGTGAAACTGAGAAAAAAAAAATGACTTCAAAGTTTTTGCTTTGTCCAGACAAAAGTAGAATAGGTCGGGCTCCCAAAAGTTGACAACTAGTTACTGTAATGAAGAAATATTTGTATGTGAAAATGCAGTTCCTGTTTTCTGCCTTTGTATCATGAGCCAAAAATAAGTTTTTATGCAAAGGCCAAAAGCAGAAGCTGACATGATCATGATTTCCTTGGTTTTCTTCAGACTTCCATCCATTATAACAACACCTCACCAAGCTCCAGTCATCATGTGTTTGTTTGAAATGGTATAGAAGAGTTTTGAATTTTCTGAAACAGTGAAACAGTTTGACACAAATGACTCTACAGTACAGTGTGTACAGTATGAATAAATACACACAATACTTTCACATTAAACATCATTGAAGTGTAGTTGAATACAAAGGTTTATTTGTTGAATCTGTTCAGACTCTGTGCCAAGGCCACAACAAAAAGAAGGAGACTAGAGGTTGGATTTGAAAATAAAACATATTTATGAAATAATTCACAAAAATAACATGTAACATAAACTGTTTCTGCCTTTTGTCTTTGCACCACTCCTTATTTTTGACTCATGATACAAAGACAGAGCACAGGAACTGACAAATAAGGGTCAAAGGTCAATGTAGAGCTCAGTAATTTTCATGATATTTATTCACATGATAAAGAAGGTCTCAGATACAAACAAAATGACACGGTAACACTATAATAACTACACCTTATTTAGCCTTAATAAAGCATGAACAAAGGCTTAATCAATAATGACCAAAGACTTAATTAATAATGATTTGAGCATTTATTAATCATTAGTAAACTATGAGACAATGATTTATTAATAATGCAATGCAATGATAATTCAGGCAGCTGTTATCTGTTAAGTCTTTTTGAGAGCTTTTCTAAAGTGAAGACGAATTATGCTTTATTAAGCATTTACTAAGCGTGAATCATTATTAATTAAATCTTTGTTCATTGTTAATTAAGTCTTTGTTCATGCATTATTAAGGCTAAGTAAGGTGTAGTTTTTATAAAGTGTTACCAATGACATGAACTCTTTTTTGACCAAACATGGTGTTACAGTGTTCTGCAGAACTCTCCACCCCCTTCCAAATCACTCACCAAGAGATTTCGGAATTATACCATTGTGCTGAATAACAAAAATGTGCTTAATGACATTGCACATGTATCATTTTGAAGCCCAACTCTGTGCACTAATAAATGGGCAGTGATTTTGTTTTATAGGCGTCTCACTGTTCCCAAAGGCTCCTCCTCTTTCTCATCACCGTCTCATTTTCTTGCAGCCACTAAAATGAGTAGTTCACAGGCATTTTTGTTTTGTAAAAGAGGTCAGTGGAGGAAAAAGGTTGGAGATCTCTGATTTAGAGGGCAAAAGTGGGCGGGGCCGAATAAGGTCTGTGGAGGTGAACAGTGACCAACCCTCTGGTCCGAAAGTGCATTTCTCATTCATTTTCCCCCTTAGAATTATGAAAAAAAAAAGTACATTCAAAGTTTGAAAGACTTAATTTAATCATCTGCGTGATGACTAATGAGCACGATCTTGTGTTTGCAATGTGCTTTTTGGATTTAAACCAGCCGTGTTATGGATATTTGTTAGCACACAGCTGTGAGCCTCTGTGTGTTTGCACGCTCAAATTGAAAAATAAATGTAGTTAATATGCAGTGTTTGGGAGTAACAGATTACATGTACCAGAGTTATGTAATCAGAGTAAAAATTATGAGTAACTGTATTCGGTTACAGTTACTGTTTCAGTGAGTGGTAATTGGATTACAGTTACTTTGTTGAAATAAATGGACTACATGGCGGCATTTACTTGTTTTTACATTTCGGGCTATATCCCTTTTTTTTTTTTTTTTTCAGTAATTCCACTCATTGCCGGACACTGAACTAGGTCCAAACCAGGTCTAAACCAGGTCTAAACCAAGACTAAACTAGGACTAAAACCAGGTTTAAACCAGGACTAAACCAGGTCTAAACCAGGTCCAAACCAGGACTAAACCAGGATTAAACCAGGACTAAAACCAGGTCTAAAACCAGGCCTAAAACAGGATTTAACAGGACTAAATCAGGCTGCATGGACCGTGTCTCCCCTTCTTCTAACAATAATATTTTTAATTTGGTTAAGTAAAGTCTGTTTTTTTTTATTTTATTTTATCAGACAAAACATCTTATGTTCAGATTTCCTCGTTTTTGCTTCTCTACAACAAGTAATCCAAAGTATTCAGATTACGTTACTCACTTTAAGTATCTTAATGGATTACATTACAAACTACATTTTGGGGTATGTAATCTGTAATCTGTAGGGGAATACATTTTAAAAGTAACCCTCCCAATACTGTTAATATGATTAAGTGAGATTCAGGAGCAGGACCACGCTTCAGCCGCCCTCTCCTCTCACCAGCGAACCACAACTCACCTCAACCACGCCTCGAATTTCCCAGAAGCCCATATGTAGCAGCCTTTCCCATCATCCCAGTTTGTCTTAGCTAATTTGACCCCACCCTCCCATGCCCTAGTTTGTCTTTCAGTCATAAGACCCCTACAAGGGCCAATTGTAGATTGAGACGGAGCCCCCACCTAGAGTCTCAACCCAGCCATCTCTGCCCCGCTTCATACATTATCAATAAACGTCTTTGCACTGTGTCGTTGTTGGTGTGGTCCTAGCTAGTAAAATGGAAAATATAGTAGTATAGTACTTCCAGAAGCAGAGTGGACTTTGAAGTGGGCGTGACTGTGGCTCCGTAGAATCCAGTTACTCAAAATTAGTATTCTGAATCAACAGTTTCAGTATATGTATTTGTAATTACTTCCCAACACTGAATATGAGAGATACTGAACGAGCGGGAGGAGGGAGGGAGAAAATGCCTGTTCATAATGACTTTTTATAATTAAACTTCATAATTAAACCAAGTCACTTCTTATATGACGTACCACTGTCTGAAAATGACAAGGTTAACTGGCACATGACACATAAAGTAATCCAGCAACAGCTCAATCACAGTTCTGTATCAACTGTAAGAGTCAGATTTCTCTATACGCTCTATTCACACTTATGTCACAAACCAGGAAGACGTTCAGAAAGATGCGATGACAACTTCCGGCGGGTTCTGTTCGCAGTAGTAAGTCTGACAACATCTAGGAAACATGAGAAAATGTCCCATTTGTCTTCATGTTCAATGTCATTGTTCCGTTATGTTCCGCTCATCAACAATTCCGACTAGACCTCAGTTTTCATCATTTCTCCACTGACACACAACTCCAAGTGCACTGGTACATGTGATTAGAAGAGATGAGAGCAAATTCCAAAATTCCAGATGATTCCAAACAGCACATACGTCTGCAGTCTTCATTTTACCACTGATCACATTTACTTCAGTGGGTTTGATCACAGTCGGTCAGTGAGTCCAGTGTCAGGAACTACACCCGAAGTTTCCGAACATCTTCCTGGTTTGTGACGGAAGCGTGAACAGAGCCTGTTGATTACATTGTACTTAAAGTTGAATTATTCAAAAGGTAAATCATTCACCTGCATTTTAGCGACTCTTCCAGTGGAGGTGTGTGTACAATCCCTCAGTCGTCCAGGTAGAATTAACGGCAAAAGAAGAAATTCAATTTGTCAACTGGACATTTTGATCGAAAATGTTTTGCAGTTCATCCAAGCTGCTTCTTCAGTTGTGGTTAGAAGCTGGTGGACACTGTCTTATATCTGTCTGAAGGGAGGAGCTAACTACACTGAAACTACTCTAAAACTAACACACACACTTGTTGAAGTAGCCTTTCTTTAAGTTTGACGTCTTTTCTTTACAATTTTTTCTGTTTCTCTCTATCATCTTTTTCTCTCTTTCACGGCTACTATTTCTCACTCTTTCTTTATTTCTGGGGCAAAGTAAAAGGTCACATGACTCAAAGGTAAATATTTTACAAATAAAATATATGAAAATGAATAACAGTGGTGTTCTGACATATCTTAATATTTGAACAAATAAAATAATAATTTTCTGAGTTATTACCATGCAAACAAATATGCTGGCATTATCGTCAGCTGCAATGTGTGTTTGAGTAATCCAGCGATCTCTCTCAGGCCCAAATCAAACTCTACATACAATTACCTGTACAAGACTCCACCCACATGCCTACGTCACCCATGCTCCCACATGACAATTCTTCATAAATATACAAAAACATTATTCAAAATTGTACATAACAACTTCACAAACCTTAAGCGATGTCGAGTAATTTTTCAGAGGGAAGCCCGCTGATGATGTTCACCACTGATGAAGTCCTTGTTCAGTTTCTAAATCAAATATCCACACTTGTAGCTCATTAATTTGTTGTTGATAGTTCCGACAGTGCTCACAGAGGAAATTCTCTTGGTTTCTTCTTCTCCGACGTGTTACTGACTCGTCAGATGGTTTGTTAAAAATGTAACAATGGTTTAAAAGTCTTGGTTTACTTGAAAGAAAATCAAAAGTAGACACATTTTCTGGTGTTGGAGGAGGTAAAGTGATTAAAATGCAAAGTAAAGAAGTAAACAGGAGGAGCAAGCAAGGATAGTGTCTGCACTCTTCAGACGCAGGAAGCAAATTACTGACATGTTCATACACTGTTTTGGTCAAATATAGTATTTTCCAAACAATAAAACGGAACATGCAGATCTAAATATGTGACCTAGACCTTCAGTAGTGCTCCGTCTGAAACAATCCACTCCTCAAGAACTATTGTATGGTTATAAAAGTATCTTATTCTACAGAAACACAGTATAAAGAGCTGTGGAGATTCCGTGCACGTAGAAGTGAGGAGAGCGGGGTACGCGGTGCACGGAGAAGAAGCGAGGAGGACTAAACCAGAACTAAACCAGAACTTAACCAGGACTAAACCAGAACTAAACCAGGACTAAACCAGGACTAAACCAGAACTAAACCAGGACTAAACCAGAACAAACCAGGACTAAACCAGAACAAACCAGGACTGTTTGTCGAGACTGGCCTGAAGGTGCACCCGCGTAGACTGTCGGGTGACCACGGACAAAAGGACTCTCTCGCTCTCTCTCTCAAGGCCTAGATTAGTCCTGGTGTAGTCCTGGTTTAGACCTGGTGTAGTCCTGGTGTAGTCCTGGTTTAGATCTGGTTTAGTCCTGGTTCTTCTACAGATGCAGGTTGCTGCTTTGGCAGGTTCACTCTCTGTTTGTCCAATTATGAGTCTGAATCCGGTGACATCGTTCGTTGCTAAAGGACCTGGTGACACCAACTCAAAATCTGATTGGTTGAAGCAACAGTTTCATGGACATTTATTTTGTGTTCGAGTTCCTGCAGAACGGATTGTGAAGGCCTCAGGGACTTTTCTTTGACTTTGACTCTGCATAGTGACAGCTGTGATTGGTCAAATGCTTTAATATGAAAATACATGTGGAAGCAGCATAACCATAGGAAAATCTCTGAAAGGAAGCGGACAGACCATTTGGAATTATTTAATAATAATGTAAACATCAGTCTGTGATTCAGAGTTTTTTTTAGGCCAGCAGAGAAGGACTTGAAGGCCCTGATGCCCCACCACTGCGTAGAAGTCTCTTACAGATAAGACTTGACTCGCTGGAGCTTGCTTTTTAACATTTCCTTGTGTTGTACTAACCTCCTTTTTGTCTGTTGTATCTTATTTGTTTTGTAACCTGTGAAATTGTCTCTATAATCCACTAAACACTGATGAAAGGTCAAAGGCAGAGGACTCATTTCTCTGCAGGAACAATAAAGTTGACACAAAGCCCACACAACAGAAGGACATTAGTACGCGTCTCAGATCCGACTGATCTGCAGCACAGATTTAAACAAATTCAAATGTTTATTTCCAACAAAAACAGTGATCAGTGCCTCATCTGCTCCTCTGCACATGTTTGTTTGAAGCAGCTGTTGCTTCATTACTAAGACTTTTAGAGAAGCATCCACCTCTGCAAACAAGAAACCCGCAGACTGAGGACGGAGCACACAAGCTGTAACTGAAAATCCCACATTCTGCACAGCTGCACTGTGTAACTTTTTGGTTGGAGGTCCGGCAGCTGCTCGTTTCCATAGAGATGCCATTTTTCTGCCTGGAATGTTCCACAGTGACATTAAACAGCTCAACCTTACATTTCTTCTATTACAGGTGGTTTTATAGCTCAAAAATACCTAGAAAAACAGACATTCGGACTGTTAGTGGAGTCGCCTCTCCACAGATCTGACCTGTAACTTGGTCTGGTTTGGTCTCTATAAAGAGAGAAAGGTTTAATGCCATACTTACCACTTTTATATAAAGTGGTTTACACCTTTAATTCCGAATAAAAATAATTTAATTCGGAAAAAAATAAAAATAAATATATATATATATATATATATATATATATATTCCTCTTTAAAAAAGATCATGTAAACAATTACATTCTTGATGAAAATGATTACTTGGAATTAAACTTATTTCTGAAGGAAGTGGGTGGTTTATTCTGACTTTAAAGCCAAATTCATGTATTCCTGGATCATGTAAACATTTATTCTTGTTAAAAATATTTCTGGTGGTTCAGTTCATGCTTGTTGCGTCGCCCTTCTGACATGATCCAGATGATCCGGCTCCACCAGTCCTGTCTTGGGACTTTGATCCACATCTCTTTGGATTTGTGAGCGGGATGTGGGAGTGGGCTGAGGTAGAGCAGCCTCACACTCAGTTTGTCTTCTTCCTCCTTCTCCGACACTTCCCTTCTCCTCCTCAGCTGACAGACATAAAGTGTGATGAGACAATTCTCCAGCTGATGTGCAATTATCATCGGAACAACTGCGGGAAAAGTTTGGATCATGTTTGTGTCTGTGGTGTAACGACAAACCAAGATGACAGAAAAGCCAGTAGCAGCTAAAGTGTGTGTTTCTTTACCCACCCCCAGATGCTGAGACACATTAAATAAAGACGATTTAAAGAGTTTTCCATGTGAACTTCAAATCAGAATTATTATTTCCTTGTAAACTCCAAGGAGACTATTTTAATTCCGGCTCGGGCATCTGTTCCGGATGCCTCCTGGGCGCCTCCTTTGGGAGGTGTTCTGGGCATGTCCCACCGGGAGGAGGCCCCGGGGAAGACCCAGGACACAGTGGAGGGACTATGTCTCTCGGCTGGCCTGTGAATGCCTCAGGGTCCCCCCGGGGGAGCTGGAGGAAGTGTCTGGGTTGAAGGAAGTCTGGGAGTCCCTGCTTAGACTGCTGCCCCCGCGACCCAGCCCCGGATAAGAGGAAGAAAATGGATGGATGGACTATTTAATGCAAAATAATTAATATGGAATAAAAAAACAAAAAAACAAAACATAATGTAATTGTGGCCACTGTGAAACATTCCAGTCAAAGCAATAACATCTCTGGAGAAAACCATTTGATGGATCCTCTACCTGAAAAGTTACACAATACACCTCTACTACTAATATTTAAAGCTTTTAGCTGTGTTTTAATGTTGTTGTACCTGATTTTTCATATCTTAAAACTTTCAAAAACAGAATTAATTCACTGTAAAGAGTTTGCAGTGGACCAGAGTTCTTCCTCACTTCCCTTCTGCATTCAGAGCATCCGAATTATTCAACATGATGAGTTTAGAAACACTTTACTTTTCACACCTGTCAGAGACCAGAGCGGAGTTTTGCATCACAGTAAAGTTAAATGCTGTCTATAGGAATAATGTACATAAATATTTCAGTTTATAAATGTGTATTTGTAGTGCTGATGAGCTGCTCCCTCTGCTGCTGAGAGATTGTTGGTGTTTGTTTTATGGACCATTTTATGAAGTCGAGGCACACTGTCACCTGGGCTCACTCTGCCTCTGCCCAGGAACTACAGCTGAAGATGACTCTGCAGTTAAATCTGGTTTGTGAAGCACAACTAACATGCTAATTTCACATATACAATAAAACCCACAATAAAACATTTTTTCATTAGATGTAGACAGCACCAGCGAAACTTAATTGGACCTCAAGAGCTGCTTCTGCAGTATATCTGTACTGAGACGAGACACGTTTTGCTTAAAGGTCTTAAACTTCTTCTCTCAAACAGAAAACACCTTGCTCCACCTGGTGATGTCATGTAGTAATACAGGAAGTGCTTTATTGTGTTTTTAAACTCTATAGGTGAGTTTCATTGTTGACAAAAGCGCACGTTGCATGCTGGGAATTATTTTGGTCGGCGGCAAGAAACACTAATTCAACATGACGGACAGAGCGAGAAAGCACGTAAAGGGCATTGATCCAGGTTATTTATCAACTCTAACGGCAGAGGACCCAAGACCATTTGACCAGAAATTGGTCATAAGCATCGATGGACGCCAAATCACCCTTTTCATCCCCTACAAAAGGTGGACCAAACCAAACTGGTCAGAATCGCCAACTACCTGGCTAAATATTCACTTCGGCGATATCCACAATGACTTGGTGGAAACTCCTGGGCCATTCACAGCAGAAAAGATGAAAGCCTCCAAGAGTCTTGATGCGTTGTTGAACTTAATTCGCCGTTAGCGGTTCTTTTCACTCAGAATACAAAAAAGACATTTTCCTTCTTCCGTGCTTCTATTTGTGCATCCGATAATGCAGCAGGAATTTATCGGGGATAAATACGTGAGGTTACGCACTGTGTTTGACCGCTATTGTGTTTCCCAGCATGCAACGCGGGCTTTTAATAACAATGACGTCAGCTGAAACTCGCCTATACACCTTCACGAGAACCATTTGGATCATTTCAGACCATTTCAGAGAAGGTATATGAAAACATGTACAAAATCAAAAGACAGTCAAGACAGATCCTCCACCCAGATCCCATTGAGTGCGTACAGTAAAAGGCTGCGCTTTTGTCTCTCAGCCACAAATTTGATATGAAGATGAAATCTAACAGATAGTTTCATTGTTAAAACTGATCAAATACTTACTGTCTGTGGTTCTGTAAGGGCTTTGGCAATGATACTGAAAAAGAATCACTCACAGCAACGTATTGAAAAAAATAAAATAAAAAAACATTTTTCATTCATTTGAAAGTTGAGTTCATTTTGAAATTTGTGAACTGAACTTTTGAAGTAGTTCATCTAGAAAATGAACTTTCCCAACACAGAATAAAAGAAGCTGTTTACTCGAAAACTACGACTTCATGACATCACGAGGTGGAACAGGGTATTTTGCTCTTTGGAGATGACAGACATTTGTGAATGAAACTAAACACAACTCCAGGTCTGTTTTTGAGGAGATAACAACAGTCTAACATGACTTAAAGCTCACAAGAGTCGATTTTGTTTTAATATAGGACATTTAAAAACATCTGGTACAGGGCCATTGATTTGAGGCAAAGCTCCACAGTCTTTTCCTGACAGATGATTGGCTGTAGATTTCTCCAATAAACTCGCCAAGCTGATCATTGACAAGTTATTACATCACAGTTTGATTGCAGTCATATTAATCCCTGATATCTGTCTTTAAATAACAGCAGTAATGTTCTGATTGCAGATAGACTTTGTACTGGAGCTCTGCGTAACAAGCACTAGCCCCACCCACCTCCCATCTGTGCGAGTCCTCATTATCACACTAATGAACTAATCAGCAATTAAACGTCCACATGTCCTCGTCACTTCTAATGAGCATTTGCATCATCTTAATTAGCCTCATTGAATGTAATTTATTTATTTCATTACTCGTCCACTTTATCCAAGATTGGTTACTCAGACTAGGCCGACTCAATCATCGTCACTCATCGACATTCTCTGAGGGTGTGGCGCTAACTGGATGTACTGCTCTGTCTGAAGCTCGGTTACTCAAATTAGACTTTAATCTGAGTTTTGTTGTAACACAATCTGACCAGAAAGAACGGATTTAACTGCAACTAGAGCAGGGGAGCCCACAGTTTTTCAGTCAGTCACTCTCGCCTTTTTTGTTGAATGTTCTTGAAGTGATGCAGTGAATGCTCGAACGCATCACAGGCTCCTGAAAATGTGCTGTTTAAATCCATTTTGTATTTTTTCTTGAGTTTTCAGACGTAGATCTATAAACGTATTTGGCAGTGTGTCACCATGGTAAATGGTGAACAGTCAGTATAGTATAGTATATAATATAGACATTCATGCAGAACCCCCCATCGTGATGTCACTGCAAAGTATCAGTAGAGTTGTTAAATGATGATGTCACTTCATACATACATACATACATACACACACACACATATACACACACACACATACATACAACAAACATACATACATACAGACACATACACAAACATACATACATACATACATACACACATACATACACACACACATACATACACACACACACATACATAAACAAACATACATACATACATACAGACACATACACAAACATACATACATACATACATACACACACATATACACACACAGACATACATACACACATATATACACACATACATACACACACACATACATACTTACACACACATGCATACATATACACACACATACATACACACACATGCATACAAACACATACACACATACATACACACACACATACATACACACACACATACAAACACACACACATACACATACACACACATACATACACACACATACATACAAACACACATACATACATACATGCATACAACCACACACATACATACACACACATACACACAACACACACGTACACATACATACACACTGTAACGTAGGTTGACCGTGAGCGGCTTGGGTTCAGTGAGCAAGGTAAAAAACAAATCCAGACACAGACCGGTACTTGTGGTCCACAGTTTACTGTTGTTTTTTCAATATACAAAAGTGCAAGTGCAAAAAGTGCAGGGTGCAAAACGGAGGCAGCAGCAGTTTCCTCTCCAGCAGCAGAACACAGACTGATCTTGAAGGCGCCTTTTACACTGATTGGATAAAAACACTATGCTATGGTTACATTAGCGTATACGATGGCATTTAAGTCATTACGCCACACACTGCATTTAACCACACCAGAGTAACATACATGACAATTACTACTGAGCGTGGACACTCAACAAACAAACACATACCCCACCCACCTCCCACTGTGCGATACACCTTTATTCATCTAATGTAACTACAGCAATTAAAACATCACAGTTTACTAATCACTTGCTAATCCATCTCCATGAATACACAACCAGTGGAGTTTGCTCACTGACTGGCCGCTCAGGTGGAACTAAGGAGGACATAACACTGTCTGAAACACCAGAGTCTAACAATTGCTCCGCCCGGTGGCCATTTCAAGCACTGGGTTGTGCGCCCTATTCTCTGCCCTGTCTGTACGCTCCGGCCTAGGTACAGAACAAAGTAGGGACTCGGTTTTTTAAAGCTGGGCAAAAGTACTGATATGACCAAGTTCGTTACAGTTGTAGCACCTGTTCTGTGGTGGTCTAGCGGGCTTTTCTCACCGTGCGAGACTGGTGGATAGGTGGAGCTGGGCCTACTGTTGCTACTTCTACCCTGGGTTGGACCACACCCATCACCCCCAAAGGACTTACTTGGCATGGGCTGGGGAGGTTCTCGCCGAAGTAGCTGGTTCTGGTCCCTTTCCGAGAGATGTAACCTCAGCCAGACGGGCAGCTTCCTCTGTGGTGGCGGGGTCGTGCTCCCTAATCCAGATCTCCAGCTCGGGACTGACCATCCGCAGAACTGTTCCAGAATCAGCTTTTCACACACTTGTTGATTTGTTATTTTCCAGGCTGAATCCATCTCATGAACAGCTCCTTCAGGCGGACAACAGCTCCCGTGGTTGTCTCACCGGGCTCGATCTCAGGGATCTGAAGCGACGGCGGTAGGTCTCTGATGTAATTTCATATTTGGACAAGAATGGCCTCCTTCACCTTGATAGTCCTCTGTGATCTTTCATGTCCATAGCAACATAGGCACTTCGGGCTTTGCCTGCAAACAGAGGTACCAGGCGAAAGCCCACTCTTCTTCTGGCCATCGGCAAACTGAGCATCCTTTCAAACGTGGTCAGGAAATGTTCAATTCATCGTCAGGAGCCAGGGGAAGAAGCTTTGGCTCCGGTATGGCCTGTGAGGGTACGTGGCCCTCCTCTTCTTTCATCCTCGTACTCCTCCTCTGTTGGCATTTCTAGCCTTGAACGGGCCTTGAAACCCGCTGTGGATGCGCAGATCGCTCTGGCTGCATCCTTTTAGCTGCGCTGGAGTCGCTGGACCTGAATCTCCAGGTTTGCCAGCGCTGCTCCTGTTGGATCCGCTCCGTGTTGACAGTTTTTGTCCTTATGGTCTGGGCATCAATTAGTGACTTCATCATCCCAGCCATTCCTCCATTTCTCTTCCACACCACTTGCCTTTGCCCCCTGGTGGCAGCCATTGTCGGCCCAGGTTCCTCATCGGGCTCTTCAGGCATTTTCTTCCACCTTGTCTGGTATTCATCGTACCTTCTCACTGCGGCATAGGACCACTCCTGAACCAAATGTAATGTAGGTTGACCGTGAGCGGCTTGGGGTTCAGTGAGCAAGGTAAAAAAACAAATCCAGACACAGACCGGTACTTTGTGGTCCACAGTTTACTGTTGTTTTTTTCAATGATTTACAAAAGTGCAAGTGCAAAAAGTGCAGGGTGCAAAACGGAGGCAGGCAGCAGTTTCCTCTCCAGCAGCAGAACACAGACTGATCTTGAAGGCGCCTTTTATGCTGGTCCTACTGATTGGATAAAACCCACTATGCTAAAACAGGGATGGTTAAAATTATCATTAGCATAAATTAAAACCTAAACCTCCATAAAACAACCCAAAACACAGATAACTATTTTAAAACCACCAACTATATACATAAAACCCTAAACCATTACACCAATTAAATGTTAAACCCATAAACCAGTAAAATACCTAACCTAAAACCCCTGTACAAAATGTTACACGTGGTCCAGCCCGGAACCATAAAAAGAGGGAGCTCGTTTCCGGGGACTCTTTTTCACACCTGGACAGAAGATAAAAAGGGGAGGTAAGTAAAAGCAGATCCACCATTCATTAAAACACAATAAAATACACTAAACACATCAACACTTAAAACATTCTAAAACAGATATTGCACCATATTTATTGCACAAGAGTCAATTTAAAAATGTAATTTATTATTGTCTCCCTTTTCCTCCAGGGACAAGCAACTTCCAATTAAAGTGCTGTGCCTCAGGAATAAAAAATGGTTAAAGGAAAGCCAATAAATATTTTTTTAAACCAATTGTGTGCAATTTATTTTGTGATGTGCAAATATGTTAAAAGTGCTGTGTGCTAGGAAAGTGCAGTGTTTTAAAGTGCTTTAGTGAAGGGTGAAGGTGCTAAGTGTGGTTCTGGGGTAACAAACAGTGTTTGTTACACACACACATACATACAAACACACACATGCATACAAACACACACATACATACACACATACATACATACATACACATACGCATCTAAAATATCCAGTACATATATTCAATATAAATATATATACACACACACACACATATAATATGCATATATACATACATGCATACACACATATATTTTCGTTCATGGTCGTACAAACTAATAATAAAGAAGGCACAAAGTTTACGTTTATGATCGTATCAAAATAAAAAAAATAAAAAATGTAAAGAAATAAAAAGCATGTGTTTAGTTCATAGTTGTGTTTTACATGTGAAGACTTATAGTTTTCTTTGTATTTCTGTAAGATTTGATTTTGATATTGTTTTTGGAAGTGCATCAAGTTAGTGCAAGCTTTGTTATGATCGTTCATTTCACCTCTCAGGTTGGGGTCAGATAAGAGTACAGTAGATGTACAGTTTGTAATTAAGTGTTACACCAAGAAATGTGCGGTTAAGTTCTCTTCCTATGGTTACATTATCAATCCGTGTGTCATTCGTTCATTCGTTTTTCAATATAATACCAAAAATAAGAAAACAGTTTTCTTCGTTATTTGTCTCCAAAACCAAAATGAAAAAACGGATAATGATTCGTTTTTTCAGTTTTCGATTTTGTGTTTAAATGAAGAATGGAAAAAACGGATAACGGCCGTTTCCCGTTTATGTGACTTCCGTGACTGCGATGCCGAACTTTTGCACCGCACTGAACTAGGACTGATCTAGGTCCGAGACCAGACCGGGACCAGAGCGGGACTGAGACCGGGACCACAGCGTGATCAGAGCGGAACTGAGACCGAGACCAGCGGTCTGAGTGGTTCCGTGTCATCGTCTCCGCGCTGGTTCCGTGCGGGGAAAGTGAGAATGTTCTGTGGACTACAGGTCTGGACAGAGCTGCTCCAGTCCTCCGCGCTCAACAACCGTGGCTGGTTCCGAGGTGGTGCAAAACATCCGACTGACGCTTTCACACCAACGAAAACAAACCCAACTAAGAGCTTTTGGTTCAAATGGACCAGGTCCGGGACCAGACCGGGACCAAAGCGCTACTGAGACTGGGACCAGACCGGGACCAAAGCGGGCCTGAGACAGAGACAAGACAGAGACAAGACTGAGACCAGATCGGAGGCTCAGAGCCCACGGCAGGGCCGGAGCTCGAAGCTGAGGCTTGGACCCCGCGGAGGCTCAGAGTCAAAGCTTGGAGTCCGCCCCAGTCCCGCTCTGGTCTTGGTCTGGTCCTGGTCTGGTCCCGCTCTAGTCCCGGTCTGGTCTCGGACCTGGATCAGTCCTAGTTCAATCCGTACCCGGTGCAAAAGTTCCGGCATCTCAGTCACGGAAGTCACATAAACGGGAAACGGCCGTTATCCGTTTTTTCCATTCTTCATTTAAACACAAAATAGAAAACTGAAAAAACGAATCGTTATCCGTTTTTTCATTTTGGTTTTGGAGACAAATAGTGAAGAAAACTGTTGTTTTTTCGTTTTCTTATTTTTGGTTTTATATTGAAAAACGAATGATACACGGATTATTATCTCTCGTGCCCTTCCTGTCCCTGTTCTAACCACAGATCCACACTTATAACAGTTTTAGCTTTAAACCTCTGCAGTCTCCTTTTAATGTGAAATGTTCATAATTTTCAATCAGCTGATGGACCTGGAAGTGACACACTTAACAGCTCTATTGTCACCTGTGTTGTGGAAAATTAGTTTTTTGGAATACAGACAAAGTTTTATTCTGACCTGACCACAGACCAACCGCCTCTCCTGAGTCTCCTCTCTCCACTCACCTGTCCAAGTTCCTTCTCTCCAGCATCTGAGCTCGGAGTACTTATACAGAAATACAAGTTCCATAGATATCAAAGGATAGTGACTGTTGCTTCACAGACTTGTGCTGACGTACATTTGAGGACAGGGAAAACAAAGGGGCGGAGACAGTTGTGTCTGCTGAGACTTTATACATGTTAATTTCCATCACAACCTGTATTCACACTGCAAGGCCAGTCTGATTATAAAAGAAAATTATATTTTTGAGAATAGCTTTAGAATGATCTTAAGCTGTGTGAGAACAGAGCACAGAGACTAGTACACACATGAACACTATGAACCTACTGCACCACTGAGGATTACACACATATAACACACATGGGAATAGAAAAAAAAGTTCTACCATTTAATGTGGAAAGTCTCATTCTATTGCAAATAAAGAGTATTTATCATTATCATCGTGGTATCAGCATTCATCATCATCATCATCATCATCTTTATTCTGGACTCATGGTCCATTTTAAAAACAGACAAGGACAGTGACAATACAAAACAATGAACATTTATGTTTTTAAAAGACAACCACACCAGTGTCTCCACATATTGGACTGATCTTATTGCACTGAATCTTATTTTTGTGAGTGACATTATTACTTCATTGTCCGATTTGTTCAGTCTGCAGATAAAACTGTACATTAAAATTCATAGTGCAGCTTGCAAAGTATTCACTCGTGCAGTAACAAACATTTCGGTCACACTTGTCCATCGTGGCCTCCTCAAAAGCTCTGTAAAGTGTCACTGTAAGCACCTGCAGTCTTTGCAAACTGGCTTTTTTATCATTAGTCCAGAGGTGAGCTGTGTACAACGGTGTACAATAAGATTTAAACAATAACAACTTTACATCATTTGTACAAGAACCAAACTAAGAGTATTTGCCTGAGCACAGAGCGTCCTACACTGTCTATACATATCACCATCATCTGTCATGTCCGCGGTGATGACATACCCCAGATATTTAAGGTAAGGTAGGATTCTTTGGTACAAGTTTGAATTTGAGTTTGAAATGTTAGTATCATGACAACACTTTTTGAATCTGGTCTTTTACAACACACAAGTGACATGAATCTGACATGTACAGCTCTGAAATACCACAGGCGCCACATTTCACTGGAAAAGCAGGAACGAAACTCTATTAAATGTTCAAACATCTGCCTGTCTGCACCAGTGAAGCTAGAAATGCAAGAGATTTGAATGTTAAGTGAGTCAAACAGAAAATATCAATGTTGACCTACTTAGATAAAGGATACAAGGTAAATATAAGTTCTTCTCACCAAAATGATTATTTAAATAGAGGGAGTTATGTGGTTCTGGAGAGATCTCTAGATGACTCAAACATGCATGATGGCATCTAAAACCTCTTCGGGTATGTTATTGATGAGGGAACATGGATGGTGGAATGCTCTAAAAGTCATCTATGCATAATCCCCCTTATTTAAGTATTTAAATGGTATAGTCTGTGTGTTCATGTGAACGACCTCTTCTGCACGTCAGACCACGCTGCAATGTCAAGAGCCTCTCCAGATTTCTAAAGTGCTGGATGCTGTGAAAACTCACGTTAGGTCAATGGTTCATGACATCGAGTCAATAAGCGTCATGACTGATATTTGGAGGAGCAACGTCTGCCCAGTGTCCCTTTTAAGTTTGACAGCCCAGTGGATAAATGTTAAAATCTGCATTTCCATTTATTGTCATTGTATGTTCATGGGGGTTTAGGTTAAAGTATTGGTATAGGTACTCAGTATCGGCAAGTACAGAAATTATATCGTATTTTCCGGGCTATTAGGTGCTCTTGATTATAAGGCGCGCTGTCATTAAATGGTCTATTTTCTAACTTTTTTCACAAATAAACCGCACCAGACTTTA
Organism: Boleophthalmus pectinirostris; assembly: GCF_026225935.1. Lineage (NCBI taxonomy): Eukaryota > Metazoa > Chordata > Actinopteri > Gobiiformes > Gobiidae > Boleophthalmus > Boleophthalmus pectinirostris. Next base: position 22,635,595 of record NW_026571299.1, on the reverse strand, counting down.
AAGGAAACACAACAGTTGGATGGGTCAGTGGTTTTGTTTGTTTTTGGTGTTCATGGTGACTCAGGGCTTTGTTCAGTTGTGGCGTGTAGGGAGGGTGCTGTCTGGGGCCGCTGGATTGTCGGTGTGTTCGCAGTGACTCCGTTGTTCAGTTGTGACTCAGAAAGGCACATTGGACTTGTTTTTTCAGGTTCGTTCCTCCGTTCCGTTCCTCGTCGGCGTGGAGTGATGAGTGTGTCTGTGAGTGTTTTTCGCTGTCTGCTCCGTGTGTGTTTGTGTGTTCCGCGGGTGGTGCGGTTTTGTAGTTTACTGAAGTCGTGCTGGGACACCCAGAGTGGATTCGTGTATAGGGCGCTCTGGCTTGCGGGGCGCATGGTTGTTTTTTGATGCGGTTAGAGGCTTAAGAGCTCGTCTAATAGCCCAAAAATTACGGTGTGCTTGTACTCGTATCAGTTTTCAAAAAAGTAGTATCGGTGCATCACCACGCATATGAATTTTTCGAAAAGTCAATGGGAAAAATGGACCCCTATGAACATACAATGACAATAAATGGAAATGCAGATTTTAACATTTATCCACTGGACTGTTAAACTTAAGAGGGACATTGGGCAGACGCTGCTCCTCCAAATATCAGTGGTGAAGCTTATTGACTTGATGTCATGAAGCATTGACCTAACATGAGTTTTCACAGCATCCAACACTTTAGGTAACATCACATCTGTGCTGTAGCGATGACTGGGCAGCTCGTATCTGGGCTCTAGAACATCTATAAGACGCTGAAACCCAATATCGTCAACGACTCAAAGTGGCTGCTCACTATGTTTGGACATTTTCTCTCACTCCTTGAAAATTTGGGTTAAAGTTGGCTTTTGACGACTCGTGCTGCTTTGGTGAACTCGAGTATTTATCAGTGCGCTGTGTCTTCAAATGTTTAATTAAATCGTTTGTTTTAAATGAGGAGTTTTCCCTACCACCTTGGTATTACATCATTTGCATAATCGCCTCACTCGTGTCGTCCTCTCTGATACAAAAATACTTCCAAACTGCTGACGACGATGATTGAGCATTATTTTCTCATGACGAGGCGTGTTTTGACTCTTTGTTTCCCACTGAACACTAAAGTCAGTAGAACAACAAATGGCCTCCTGAACGTGTGTAACGGTGCGTGATGCAATGGTAAATTCAGCTGCGTGCATGCTGGGAAATCGGATGCACAAAATAGAAGCACGGAAGAAGGAAAATGTCTTTTTCGTATTCTGAGTGAAAAGAACCGCCAACGGCGAATTAAACGGCTTTCAAACATCCGCAGAGCAAACGTAGAAGATCCAAGCAAACCGTGGACTCCAACAAGTTCAACAACACATCGAGACTCTTGGAGGCTTTCATCTTTTCTGCTGTGAATGGCCCAGGAGTTTCCACCAAGTCATTGTGGATATCGCTGAAGTGAATATTTGGCCAGGTAGTTGGCGATTCCGACCAGAAATTTGGTTTGGTCCACCTTTTGTAGGGGTTGAAGAGGGTGACTTGGTGTCTGTCGATGCTTATGACCAATTTCTGGTCAAATCGTCTTGGGTCCTCTGCCGTTACAGTGGATAAATAACCGGGATCAATACCCTTTACGTGCTTTCTCGCTCCGTCCGTCATGTTGAATTAGTGTTTCTTGCCGCCGATCAAAATAATTCCCAGCATGCAACGCGCGCTTTTGTCAACAATGAAACTCGCCTATTGGAAGTATCGTATTTGTGCATCCAGAGTTAAGAGTACAAAGATAGATAACGGTTGCTTTAAGTCCAATTTAAAACAAAAGATTCTGTGAAATGTTTTCATAACTTAGTGGTGTGTAAAGTTTCAGAAACAGATTTGAGATAAAATGATCATTACTGTGGTCATTAGTTAACACTTCGCTGATCAGCTGTGAGCTTTCAAACTTTATTTTTCTCCCCCAAAATGTTATGAGAACAATGAATGAGAAATGTTCTTCTGGCGAGCACCGTTTAGGTCCATAGCCCTGGTTGTGTCCGCTGGTATCTAGTCAGCCGATCTCCACTCTGTTTTGTAACTGTCTGATTACATTCTCCCTGCCAAAGAAATAAAAAAAAAAAAAAAAAAAGATAAAAATACCCCGAGCATGAATCCTGGCTGAAGAAACAATGAGCATGTTTCAGTTCATGTTATCAGCCCAGGGCCCCGTCACTGTGGCTCTTTGTAAAACACACGGGCTTTAACAAAGGCCTGCTGTCCAAACCTGCTGCTCAGTGTGTGAGACGAGGCCCCGAGAATCAGGACGGAACCAAGTCTCTCAGTCTGAATGTTACACTCTGCACTTTACAATGAACACAACGGAAAATAAGGATCTACCTCTTCATGTGAATTCTGTAAAGGTGCACTATGTAACTTTTCTGGTGGAGGATCTGTCCCCAGCTGGTCTCCATGGAGATGTTATTGATTTGTCTGGAAGGTTCCACAGTTCAGGCATGAAGCTATTTTGCCTTTATTCGATTATAGGTGTTTTTTTGTTTTTCTTTAAATCCTTGAAAAACCTGTAGTGTCTGCACAAATATTTGAACTTATTGCTTTTTGAGTTTTCTGATCCGGCCCCTTTGGGATAAAAGTAGGTTGGATACGGCCCCTGGACCAAAATGAGTTTGACACCCCTGCTGTAGTGCCACCCCACAGATCTGAGCTGTAACTTGGAATGGTAGAAACACTTGCTTGTTTTTAATGAGGCACATACAGATTTATAGCCTAATTCATCAGCCAGTTTCACTTCGTGGAAACCGTCTGACCTCGCAGTGTTAGAATTAATTCACTCGACAGTAGGCGGGTACTTTTTAATCATTTAACCAATCGCTGATATTTGGTCGTGGTGTATGTAATGCACCGCTAACGGGGCTAACTGGTATATTAAGCTTTTTCTCAAATCCCGTAAGAAGAAGGGCAATAACGTCTTTCCCCTTGATAAAATTCACCAAACATTCTCAGTTCCGGCCTTAAATCCTCAATCTCGGGAATCGTTGACAGCATTGAATGTATGGCTCTTCGCTGATTGGCTGGTGCCTGAACTGGCACTTCTGGAGTTTTTACGAATCATCTATTGTATTCTGATTCCTGACCTAGTTGTTGGAGAGAAATGAATTTGAGTAACAGCTTCAGGCCCTGCATCAGAAAAACTCCACAATGCTTCTTTAAAGTGGGACGAAACACATAAACTCCACCCACACATTTCAAAGGAGAGGCGGAGTCTGGAGGACTAAAGGGGGAGGAGTCTGGAGGACTAAAGGGGAGAACAAGGGGGAGGAGCCTGGAGGACTAAAGGAGAGAATGAGGGGAGGAGTCTGGAGGACTAAAGGGGAGAACAAGGGGGGAGGTCTGGAGACTAAAGGGAGACTGGAGGGGAGAACGAGGGGGAGTCTGGAGGACTAAAGGGGAGAACAAGGGGGGAGGAGTCTGGAGGACTAAAGGGGAGAGTGGGGTGTGGGGTGGGGGTATGAGGATTATTGTGATTGAATTCACAGTGATTGTGAACTCCGCCCCTGCAGCCAGGTGTTTGTATCAGAAACGTGTCTGTCATCAGGTGATCAAGTGAACAAACACTCAGTTTTAGACATTTTTCAACACAAAGCTGCAAATTTTCCTAGTGTCTAGGAAAAGTAGATGTTATCAAACACCATATACACAGAAAAGTAGCAGAAAAAGTTTATTTGGTGTTTAGTATTTCTGTCACAAAAATCACTATATTGATTCATTCAGCACATGAACATTGGAACAATAGATTTAGAGACTCAATATTTATTATGTGTACCATTTCTTTGCAAAATTAGAGAGAGGTGCTACATTACACAAAATTAATTTTTGTGAGCCTAACCCTAAAATAAGTTGACTGTGATTCTCCTGCTTTGTGTCAGTGCCACAAAGTAGCCTCAATATTATCATTTCAAAATGTGTTACTGTGACAGGTTTATTCTAGACACAACTGTAAGACCTACACGGAGAACATTTCAGGTCCTTTCTGAGAAAAGCTCCATAGTGTGTCTTTAATATGTGTGTCATGTTTTCATACCTGTCTGCTTCACCGTTAAAAAGTTTCAGGTCTTCTCTCAGAAAAGCTCCATAGTGCCAGGAGACAGATTTATCCAAAACCTGTGATTTGTCCCAGTTTTATACCAGAAATGTCCCTGGTGTTTTTGACCAATCTGATCCTGCCAACAGTAAAGAGAGACACAAATTGGCATTTGTTTTAGTAAAATACAGAAAATCTGCTTAAAAATGACCAAAACACCAAGAAAATGTGACTCACATGTTAGTCATGAACGGTCTCTGCTTAACAGTGTTCCTTAATTCTGCACTCGTTTCACAGTTTTATTGTTACCAACCACCCAAAACAAAAACAAAAAAAAAAAAACAAAAACAGGGATGTCCCAGTTTTTCATTTTAAAATTCTGGTCACCCTCGACTGATCCTTTCAAGCTGTCTCCCCTAAACTCTGGAACGTACTGCCTACATACTGATCATGTAGATACTTTTAAAAAGCTACTAAAAATGTTCCTCTTTAAACAAGCCTTTCCCGCCCCCCTCTATTTTTTAAGACATGCATGGAATCAATTTTACATCACGGCATGTCAACATGGTTTAGTAACCTGTCAGTCAAACTTAAATCACAGATTTTTACTTTGACTAAAAGTAAGGTCAAATCATGGGTGTGGCCCTGAGCTCACTTCAGCACATATTCGAGGAGACTGTTTGGAAGCTCGGCAGGAAGGAGCCCAGTGACCCAACCCATGTTCTTCACAGTCAGTTTGATTCGATGTCGTCAGGCAGAAGGTTCAAGGTCCCAAACTTTAAACTGAACAGATTCAGACATTCTTTTGTACCATTAGCTGTTAATCTGCTAAACTCTGATAGTGCAGTTAAAAAATAAATGTAAAAGATGTGCAATTATTAACAGAAAACAAGGCTGCAGAGGGCTTGCCTGTAAAGAATAATTTAAAGATCCTGTAGGTGCATCACTCGTGGTCAGACTTGGTCTCGTATCTATTTTTGTTCTATGGTGTTTGTTTATGTGGTGCTTTGTGTTGTGTTGTCCTGTCTTTTGATTGATTATTTGTTTAGACCTGGTTTTAGTCCTGGTTTAGTCCTGGTTTTAGTCCTGGTTTAGTCCTGGTTTTAGTCTTGGTGTTAGTTCTGGTTTAGAGGTGCACAGGAGGAAGCGTGGTCTATGCAGCGTACGCAAGACAACGCAGTCCACACACGGTGCACTGGGAAGACGGTGGAGTCTGCTTGTTCTCAGGTTGATGACGATGATGAAGGTCTGTGTTTGTGTTTGTGTGAACGTCCCCCCATGTGGCAGGTCACTATAGGACAGTAGTATGGATATCATGAGCCTATGCAGGTTGTTTTCACCAGTGCCAGTAGTTTCACATTTAACTTGTAGGTGATTTTATATTTGTTATTTTCTTTTACATCTCACATCGGGAGAATTTCCAAGACACAAATGCGTTTTTGCACGTGCACTGTTGGTTCTGTTCTACTGGCTCTTCGACCTCCTCCATTGTGTGACTGAAGCCACCAACGTTAACAAGACATTTACACAGCTCTTACTGCGTGCGTTCTGTGTGGGTTTCCAGAAATGAGTGGAATTACCGAAATAAAAAAATAAATAAATGGGATGAAGCACAAAATGTGAAAACAGGAAAATACCGCTGTGTAATCCATTTATTTCAGCAAAGTAACTGTAATCCAATCACCACTCCCTGAAACAGTAACTGTAACTGAATACTGTTACTCATAATTTGTACTCTGATTACATAACGCCGGTACATGTAATCCATTACTCACCAACACTGCCCATGGGAGTCAATAAAGGATTATCTTATTCTGTCTTATCTTATCTAGATTTAGAGCTGCTATGACTGATTTTATTTTGAGTGTATCTTGTGCTGTTTTTTATCGTTTTGTGTGTGAAGCACCTCTGTCTGTGAAACATGCTATATAAACAAACTTTATTTACTTTAATATTTGTGTCATGTTTTCACACCTGTCTGCTTCTCGTTTCTTCTCAGAAAAGTTCCATAGTGTGTCTTTATTTAATATGTGTGTAATTCATACTTACTGTCCTCTCCACAGTTACAAGCGCGTGGTGACCGCTCGGCGCGCTGGGATCGCCGTGTTCCTGAGCTGGCTCGTGTCCATTGTGGTGGGACTGACCCCCATGTTCGGCTGGAATAACCTCCACAAGCTCCAACAAAACGACTCCCTCGTGGTGACGTGCCAGTTCGAGACGGTCATCAGCATGGACTACATGGTGTACTTCAACTTCTTCGGCTGGGTGCTGCCCCCCCTACTGCTGATGCTGGGGATCTATGCCGAGATCTTCTACATGATCCACAGACAGCTCAACAAGAAGGTCAGACTTTACACTTCACAGAGTTAGTACATCACATTTGATCAAGAATTTCACAATCGTCTGTCCCCAGAAGTAAATATTCAAATCAAATTCTAATTCTAAAAAAAAAAAAAAAAAAAAAATCATGGTAAAGTTACATTGACCGTCTTAAAGGGCCCATCACAAACACACCTGGAGTTGTGTTTTGTTTCATTCACACGTTTAACGCACAAACCCTGCAGATTCAGGGTTTTTCTCTCAAACATAAATCACTCCATTCCAACTTGCAATGTCATGTGGTAATAGAGGAAGTGCTTCACTGTGTTTTTGAACATTCACTAGAATGATTTGGATAATTTCAACCCTGGAATTTCCAATCTCTACTGTGTGAAAGGCAGTGTTGGGAGTAACGCGTTATAAAAGTAACAACTTACTGTAATGCATTGCTTTTTGCTGTAATGCAGTAATTTAGCATTACAGGGGAAAAAATAGTAATATTTTACTCGGTACAAATGTCAGTAACGCGCATCACAATGTTTTTTTTAACCTGGATTGAAGTGGTGGGTTTTTCTTCATACAAATTTGCTAAAATCATCGCGATAACAGCAGCGGTGAAACGCAAGAGACGTGCCTGTGTAGACCGTCAGGTGACAGCGGGTGATAGGACCGGTGCAGAATTCCGCTCTCCACGAGGCGAACCGCAGCTGACGCCCAATTGCGCTTTGCGGAAACCTTGTCTGCAAAGCGCTTCCAAAGTCCTAGTTCAAGATTAGTCCTGACGTTTGGAAACATGCGATGACAGCTTCCGGTGGGTTCTCTTCACGGAAATAAGTCTGACAAAATTTAGGAAAAATAAGAAAACATCCCAGTTTTCTTCATCTCCATGTCATTGTAGTGTTCCGTTACGTTCGGATAATCAACAATTCCAACTAAACCTCAGTTTTGTGATTAGAAAAGAGGCCAAATTCCAGATGATTCCAAACAGCACATATGTCTGCAGTCTTCATTTTTCCGCTGATCACATTTACTTCAGTGGGTTTAAGGTGTTTTGGGAATGTCTCATTGGGAGGAGGCCTCGGGGAAGACCCAGGACATGTTGGAGGGACTATGTCTCTGGGCTGGCCTGGGAACGACTCGGGGTCCCCCCAGAGGAGCTGGAGGAAATGTCTGGGGTGAGGGAAGTCTGGGAGTCCCTGCTTAGACTGCTGCCCCTGCGACCCGGCCCCGGATAAGCGGAAGAAAATGGATGGATGGATGGGTTTGATCACTGCAGTTTGTCTACATCTCCAAAGCTCAAAATTGACTCAAACGTGTGAATGAAAAAAAAACACAACTTTGGCTATTTAGGAGGTAATAGCGAATCAAATAGCTCAATTGTGCATAATATGGCACCTTTAAATTCAGTTTTTGTTTGCTTTTGTTGTTAAAATAATCCTACTCCATCTAAATCATGGTGGTCAGCATTCGTGCCTTATAACAAGAAGGTTCTGAGTTTGACTTGAGAGTTTGCAGCATGTTTGTGTTTGTGTTTGTGTGTCTGTATGTGTTTTCTCGGGGCACTCTGGTTTCCCCTCCAGACTCAGTCCTCCATCTCAAGGAGAGACAGGTCCAGGCCAAGTCCAGCTCCAGATGACAGGTGCTCCCAGCGGCAGGACGGGTCAGACGGAAAGGACAAATGAAGAATACATTACCCTTAAAGAGGACATAATGCTAAATACATTTTGATGAGCTTTTAGACATTTAGACATATAAGAGCGTTCCCTCCTCATTCGCATGCTGCCACTTGTGTTGCATTTATATTGATTGAGTGTTTGAGAAATAAGGAAGATAATTTGTTTCATTAGATTTTCAATTTGAAATGTTGTTGAATTTCTTGCTTTGAATTTTTTAACTCAGAAAAAAACATGTTTGAATTATTTTTATTCTGAATGGCAGTTGATAAAATTTTAGGTGTCCATTTTTCAAAATGTTAAAAAAAAAAAAAAGAAAAAAAACTTTTAAATATTCAGCACAAATATAGGGTGTCCCAAAAAATTTGACATAACAAGCAGTTATCTTGAAGACTACTAAGTTTAGCTCAATGATGATGTTGATGTGGGTCTACCAGATCCTTAAGCCCTGTATAAGCAACCTTCCTTTTTACATTTTTGGTACCAAGTCCAAATTTGTTGCCAGTTGGAGTTTTTTTGGAAAAAAAGTTTTTTCCAAATTTTGCACTGAAGGCTGCACAGTCTTGGGTGAGTGAAAACTGAAAACAGAACAAAAATAAAACATTAAATATAAAATCTTGATCTGTTTCTATACATTCTGTGAAACTTTGAAGTTTGCCAGAATTATTAGCCTGTGAAATGATGTCAAATTTTTTGGGACCCCCTGTATTTTCAAGCCCTCGACAGCCAAAAATCAGAGTAGAAAATTTGCAGTGAAAAAAAAAATTGCAGGAAAGGAAATCTTCGTACAGACATGATGTTTTTGTGTCCGCAAGCCTTCCCTATCCACACAGCTTAAAATTCCATGGCTAATTTACAGAAACTAAACACTCAAAAAACAGCTCGATATTGTGCGCTGATGCAGTTCAGCTTCTGTCGGAATAAAGGACACAACTCAATGGAATATGAGTGTTCTTTCTGTGACAGAGGGGTGTTCTGCTGATGGTGAGTCTGTTCTGTGTTTCTGTTGTGTTGGAGATGGTTCATGTTAAACTTTTCAGAAATTATAAGTCTGCAGGTCGTACGCACAGACACACGTTTATATGAATGGACATATATTCTAGCCTTAGTGTTTTGGCGGTGAATTACTTCGTGGTGCACAGACCTACATCAGAGTATCAGTGTTTTCAGGCGTCCACACGGTGCTGGATCAGATCCATACTCAAATGAATTCGTGGGAGCTGGAGGCACCACATCGTTCCGTCTCTGGAGCTGTTTTCAATCGGATTAGAGTGAACGAACGCTGCATCCACAACTAAAACCACTCAAATATGTACTAGTGTGGACGGGGCCTTAGTAACAAGCAGGAAATGGTGTAGTGAAGCATTCAATTCTGATTCTGATGAAATTCATTTAATCAGAATCTCACCTCTTTTATTTGTTAAGTGTAAACCCCGTCCACAGATGAGAACAGCCAACAGGAAACAGTCTCTGCCCTCGTCGCTCACACAGGATCGACTGCTTCAGCCTTGGCATCTAGGATCTTTACTGTGAAATTTTACACTGTGAATTTTACTCTCTGAATTTTGACTGTTGAATTTAAGGACTTGAAAATATTTCTGCTGAATATTTAAAAGGTGAGGTTATTATTTGGAATTTGAAACATATTGAAAAAGTATACTTAAATTTCAGCAACTAAAATTCAGAATAAAAATAATTCATATAGAGTAATCCTGTATTGTCCTGCATCTGAGGCTTGAGATGTTTAAAACATTTAGTTCTCTGTTGTAACTTGAGTTTAGACCTTTTTTTTTTTTTTTTTTTTTTTCTTTTTACTCTGGGTCATACTTAAGTTGTTTTTCAACACATAAACCCAGCAAATAATGAAAAACCACAATCCGCTCTGATGAAATGTAACCATCAAGAGGTGGGGCTTATCTGTTCTGCATTTTTAACGGAAGTAAAAGCTCCCATTTCTATCACTGAGCTGTTTTAGATCAGTTTTGCAGTTTACAAAATGTAAAAAAAAAGATCTATTCATGAGTGTAATAGTTTAAAGGAACTGTATCTGATTTTTCCCATCTTAAAAACGTGAAAAACAGAATAGTTATTCCTCACTTACCTTATGCATTCTGAGCATCCTGTGAGTTTATAAGTGCTTTCCACAAACAGATCAGACTTTTGCTGTGGCTGTAAACAATGACTAGCATGCTAACAATGTACTTCCTGATTCCTCAGACAATAAAACACTTTCTACTTAGACACAGGTAGAACAGAATGCCTTTTATTGTCACTATACATATGTACAATCCACAGTATACACATGCACAATGAGATTAATATTGCACCCTATTAAATATTGCACTGCATATAAATATTGCACCGTCTTAAATATTGCACTGTATTTATATATTGCACTGTATTAAATATTGCACCGTAGTAAATACTGCACTGTACTTAAATATTGCACTGCATTTAAATATTGCACCCAATTAAATATTGTACTGAATTTAAATATTGCACCGTATTAAATATTGCACCATATTTAAATATTGCACCATATTTAATATTGCACCATATTTAAATATTGCCCTGTATTTAAATATTGCACTGTATTAAATAAGTTCGTGCGCCTCTGTCCCAGCTCTAGACAGACTAGTGGTCGCTTCAGGTACTGCAGCTCCCGGGAGCTTGGGCCATAAATAATTTTCCCACAGGGCGCAATGCATTCTGGGAATTCAAACTGCCCGTGTTCTGACAGGGCATCCAGCTTTCACAAAGGTTGGATTTTGTAGAAATTCTTTTCTATTTTCACAACATAAACTTTTTAACATTTTTAAATCTTCAAAGTGCCTAAAAGTGATCTTTGTAAGACTTAGTATAGCCCCACTCTACTGTCACTCTGATTGGTCCAAATCAAGCCCCGGGATCTAAACACTCAGATCAGTGGGCCAAGCTCACTGGCACATGACTTCAGTTTAGCCTTTAGCCCAGCGACGTACATCCTGTGGCTCTCTGCCTGTTGAGCATGTGCAGTGGTGTTCTTTATCCCGCGGGCACACACTACTGCACGTGAGCGTGCACAAGGAGCACGGTCTCATATCACATGATCACTTTGACCAATCAGAGCAAGAGGAGACAGAGTGAAAAATGTTTTTTAAAACAACTGAAGGATTTTGAGCAGAGAAAAAGTTTGTAATCTAAAAATAGGTAAAATCGACATAAAATCTGACATTTTTTAAAAGTTGTAAGTCCCTGTCAACTGAACAAGAGCAGTTTCAGGACTGGGGGTATTTTTTCGTTGTAGTACCAGAGAGTGGCCACTACGCCAACTCGTGACAGCCAGTTGTTTTAACAGGTCCATGGTCCAAACGCTCCACGCTGTGCATGTTACAGAGGTTACACGGGTGTTAGGAACTCTCCTGTACAGACCGTTTTCACAACGGGGGGGAAGTGTCGAGATGTAGGTTAAATGTCACTTCTGGTTAATAGTTTTCTATGGCCAGATATCTGTGGGAACGTCTTGAGCATTTTCAACCAGATGCATTACTTCTGTTTTATTCATGACCATAAAGTTTTGGTCAGTGTGTCACTAATGTGGCTCGTTGTTTCCTTTAAGTTTTGGACTTTCTTCTCTTGATAGTTGTGGATAAATTGTTCATGTTAGAATGTTTATTCTTTGTGGAGTTTGTTGGTTGAAGATTTGGTGATGGAGCAAATTTATGAAGCTGCTGGAGAATACGATACACATTTACACACACATTTACGCACACATTTATACATTTACGCACACATTTATACATTTACACACACATTTATACATTTACGCACACATTTACACACACATTTATACATTTACGCACACATTTATACATTTACGCACACATTTATACATTTACACATTTACATTTACGCACACATTTACACACACATTTATACATTTACACACACATTTATACATTTATACACACACATTTATTTTATACATTTACACACACATTTACACACACATTTATACATTTATGCACACATTTATACACACACACATTTACACACACATTTATACATTTACACACACATTTATACACACATTTATACATTTACACACACACTTAACACATTTACACACAGACTTACACACACATTTATACACACACTTACACACACACACGTTACACAAACATTTATACACACACACACACAAGTTTACACACACATTTATACATTTACACACACACTTACACACACACTTTACACACACATTTACACACACATTTTGGAAAGTCCCACAAACCTACAGTGGGGCACTTTTGGCCATTGTGAAAAAGGTCTGAGGAAGTAAATGCAGAAGATAAAGTGATTTTTTTAACCTATGCACCAGTGAGCGCAGAACATTAAAAACAACACAACGCCATCTTGTGTTCACCTTCAGATTTGATTATAGTTCTATTCTTAAACCAAATATCTGGGAAATGATGGTATGTCATATTTAACAATGTCTTTTCCTCTCCTCTTTCAGGTGATGTCGAGTTACTCCGACCCGCGGCGATACTTCGGTAAAGAACTCAAACTGGCCAAATCTCTGGCTCTGGTTTTGTTTCTGTTCGCCGTGAGCTGGCTGCCGCTCCACATCCTCAACTGCATCACGGTCTTCTGCCCGTCCTGCAACAAACCCGCCGCCCTCGTGTACGTCGCCATCCTGCTGAGTCACGCTAACTCCGCCGTCAACCCCGTCATCTACGCCTTCCGCATCAACAAGTTCAGGACGGCGTTTAAGAAGATCTGGCAGCAGTACGTCCTGTGCCACGACCCGGTGGGGAAGCTGCCGCAGAGGGGGAGCCAGAGGAGCCATAGCCGAGACACCAGGCTAAGGCAGAATGAGGACGACGATGACGTGTGATGACAGCTAGCAACGTTAGCCGCGGACTGTTTATGCTAACGGCTAATGCTAATGTGGAGCCCTGGTGATGAATATTAGCAACACTAGCCATGAACTGTTGAAGCTAACGGCTATTGCTAATGTTTACAAAAGGAGGATTGGGAAAGTTCCAAATGTAAATGCAAATGAAAATGTAAAAACTATTGATACCAGGAATGTTTTGCAGCTTAAGTATGAAGGATTGAACCAGTTTTCTAAGACCTAGAAGTCCTAATTTAAAAAGTCTCGAGTTATTCCTGTTTTAAATCTGTAACGTTTCTGGTTTAGGGTCCGCCACCTGCTCGTCTCCATGGAGATGTGATTCATTGGTTATATGCAACTTCATGAGGATTTTTTCCCATTCAAAAGATGTAATATTTTGCTGTAAATTGTTGATCTCCATGGCGGCAGTCTTAATCTTATGCTATACACGTTTCTATCTTGGTTTTATAATGTTTCAAGTTTTGTTAAGTGCTCAAAAAGACCTTAACAAACATGCAGGGACACAAGGTCACGGACTCTTTCTCCAGAAAAGATATATAGTGCACCTTTTAAGTGCTGGTGTAGACTTGGTTCAGACCTGGTTTAGACCTGGTTTAAACCTAGTTTAGGCCTGGTTTAGACTTGGCTTCAGACCTGGTTTTTAGACCTCTTGTAGACCTGTTTTATCCCTGTACTCACCCTGTGTTAGTGAGAATGTCTCATTTTAACTTTGTAAAGATGAAAAAGTAAATGTAGAATTGTAAAGACCATGTGAGTTTTGAGGACAATGAAACACAGATGTGTGGATTCAAATCCTGCAGAAATCAATGTTTCGGATCATGATTTTCTACTGGGAAAAAGGGCTTAGTATATTTCCACTGGAGGAAGTGGGACTGAGTGTGGACTGAACACTAACCTGCTGAACTTGAATAGAGAGTAGCACATGAAGAACAGTGAACTTTGTATTGTGTTTCTGAACTAAACTAAACCTTTGGTTTGTGTGAGCTCAGTGTCGTGTAAGCCTCATTCACATCCTGTCTGTGGCCTTTGCTCAAATACTCTGATATAGACACATACAGTATAAACTAGAGTCACAGCAGCTTTTCTTTACACACACCTGTGTTTAAGGGACATTATGTAACTTTACTGGTAGAGGGGACGCCATCTGCTTCAGTCTGTCTCCATGAATGTTCCACTGTATAGCATTAAACTGATCTAGCTTGCATCTATTTAATTAGAAGAGGTTTTATTACTTAAAACGACCTTGAAAACATGTATTCTCCAGTCAGACCTGAGACTCGACTTGGACTTGAGGGTCAATGACTTGGAACTTGACTCGGACTTAAGGCCTGTGACTTGAGAAGACCTGATGCTTCTCCTAAAAATATATATGTTTTTAAAAAATACATTTCTCTTTACATACATGTGGTGCTTAATTTTACAGGAATAAATTGGAACATGTCCCTCCTAGTTCTGTTTGTTACTTTGGATGGAACTGAAATACTGTGAGATTGTATCATCAAATGTACTACAGTACAATACAGTACAATACAGTACAGTACAGTACAATACAGTGCAATACAGTACAATACAGTCATATACAGTACAATACAGTACAATACAGTACAATACAGTCATATACAGTACAATACAGAAAAACTGAGGGAACTACAGAGAACATGATCCTTAAATGTCAGTGCAGAATGCAAGACATTCTGTTCTTACCGTAATGACATACATTAAGATCTTGTCAAGACATTTGAGAAGGCAAAAAATGCATTTTCAAATACTCATATATAAATATACCATGACTTTTTAAGTACAATTGAATTAATATAAATTGCAAAAATCTAAGATATATTTGGTTTTGGTTTAAAGACTAGAAATGACTTGAACCTAGGGATGCACTGATACTGATACTGGTATTGGATATCAAGCTTGATACTTACTTAATGTACTTGTTAAACATTTGTCGATACCACACACTGATACCACTATTACACGACACATTAATGCAGTATCACTGTTATGAGAAACCAGGATAAATAAAGTCACTGTACATGAGTGAAATTAAATAAAGAGCTGCGCTGCACAGGTACGACTTACACACGTATGACCTGCATGTGTATGATGTCTGAAAAGTTTAACATGAACCATCTCCCATCCCAATAGATACACACAGAACAGACTCAGCATCAGCAGCACATCCTCTGTCACAGAGAGAACACTCATATTCCACTGAGTCGTGTCCTTTAGTCGACAGAAGCTGAACTACATCAGCAGCACAAGGAGAGAGACGTTTTTATCAGCACTTATAGTTTATGTAAATGAGCCATGTGGTTTTAAGTTTTGTTTCTGTAAAACATAAACAAATGTGGTAAAGCTGCATTAATCACATTATAATCTCAGGTTGTTTGTATTTTTCCTGCCTTATTAATTATATAATTTTTGCACTTGCGCATTCATAAGATTATGTCAATAAACCAGGATACTCCATGTGATCATGTACACAGAGATATGAGTGTCCTGTTTCTCAGCGCACATGTAAACAGCACATCCTGAATACTGATAGAACAGGCATACTGACACTGAAACACACTCAGTGTATGTTCATGGGGGTGGAGGTTAAAGTATCAGTATCAGTACTCAGTACAAGTACAGAAATGATTATACTTGTATCACTTTTCAAAAAAGTGGTATCGGTGCATCACTACTTGAAGCTCAAAGCAGACGACTTGGACTTGGACTTATGGACCAGCGACTCAAGACTCGACTTGGACTTGCCTGTATTTGACTTGGGACTTGACTTGGATTTGAGGTCAAAGACTTGAGACATTACTTGAGACTTGCCTGATCCCGTCAGATCTCAGAGGCTCAGCAGGACTGGGTCTGGTCAGTACTTGGATGGAGACACTGGGAAAATTAGGAGCCACAGGAGGCACCAGTCACAAAAAACTGTTGTGTCCTTAGGCAAGACACTTCACCCACATTGCCTAGTATGAAAGTGGTGTGTGTGTGAGTGATGGTGGTGGTCAGAGGGGCTGATAGCGCAGATTGGCATGACAGCCCCGCTTCGGTCAGTCTGCCCCAGGACAGCTGTGGCTACAATAGTAGTTTACCATCACCAGGTGTGGAGTGAATGAATAATGATCTGTAAAGCGTCTTTGTGATTAAATGTCTGTGAAAAGCGCTATATAAATAATAATAATAAAATAAAATAATAATATAATAATTAAAAAAAAAAATACTTTCTTGCAAAACAATGACTTGGTCGCACCTCTGCTGTTTCCCCGGGCTCCAGTGCAGGACGGGCTCTGGTCATGTGTATTTTTAATTAGACAAGAGCATTTGTACACGGGACCCATAACCTGGAGCTATACTCCTGTCTGGAAAGTTTCACATTATTACATTAAACTTACTGATTTTTTCAGAGACAAGCAGGTGACATGGCCGGGCCACTTTACATGTCAGATCTGTGGAGAGGCAAGCCCCCTCACAGTAAATATGCTTGTTTTTCAAGGTGTAATCTGTATCTGTAAATTAATACATGCAATATAGATCTTTTTAATGCAGTACTGAGGAACATCTCAGGCGAAGTAATAACACCTCCATGGAGACAAGCATGTGGCAGGTGTCCCAGCAGAAAAGTGACACAGTACACCTTTAAATCTACAGATAATAAATGCGCGCTTTGTGGAGTGTGTATGTGAAGCAGCTTCTGCAGAGCATTAAAACTGCATTTCTTCTGTAAAGTTTGTGACACTTTGTTGGTTTTATTATTCGTCTGTGTTTAAAAGGAGGAAGTTTGGTCCGTTTCCTTTCTCAATCACCAAACCACAGCAAAACAAACAGGAAATAGAGGCAGACAGGTTTGCTCTTGCGCCAGTACGTTTCTCTGACCACTGGCTGTCACCACCGTCACACTGTAGAAGGTTTAAACAGGGGTTTAGGCACAGTTTGTTTTTTTGAGCTTTTGTGGTTTCACACCCGATGCCATGTGCAGTAGATTGTTGAGCAGGAGGCATGCTGATGGTGTTGTGATTGTGATAGTGTTTTTCTTTTGCCTCAGCGTTTCTAATGAGCTCATAGATGGAACACAAAATGGCCTGAACCTTCTAGTCTAGTGTTACTTTAGCGTGCCCACTTTGTAAACATTTGATTTTGTTGGCCACGAAACGATGCAAGATGGAGATAAAGTGCGTATGACAGGTTTTGATTCTCTTATTTTGACTTAATTTGATGATTTTACACCAATTAAGAAGCAATTTGTGATCAAAAGATGAAAAATATATTGAAAATGACAGGAAGTAGGATTCTATTTTAGAGGGTTCCATAATGATGACATCAAACTTGGAGAATTATGTCTAAAAGTTATGCACAATTTACACAAAGGCCACCATTTTCCTGAAATTTTAAATGTGATTTCAAAATAAATGTGTCTTATATTTTGTCAGATCTGAAACCTAAAATACTGACAAACTGGGAAACAATAATAAAAAAAAAAAAAAGGTAAAATCTTAAATGTGTCTAACGTGTCAGAGGCACTTTCACGGCAAACATCATCATGAGGCCCCTGTTTTGTTCTGTCTCGCCTCAGAATAGTGAAGTACTGGATCTGTCACTTTTCAAAAATACATTTTATATCTGCTTTTCCAGGGAACTTTTTTTTTTTCGTTCTTTTTATTTGAACGCTACCATACTGTTTATACTGTTAAATCTGTGAACCCATTGACTATCTGTGACAGTACCTTAACTGCACTTAATGATGTCATACTGTATGTACTTCATGTTCCTTTGTGTATTAAAACAACACTTTATTTTGGAGGAAATGTTTCTTGTTTTATTTGTGGAAATGGTCAGGTTTTATACAGCGCTTTTCCACCTTCAAGACTGAAAGTCCTTTACATCAAAGAACCACTCACACCTTCACACACACACACCAGTGTACACAGAAACTGTTAAGTGTTTTGCCCAAAGACACAACAACAGTATTCATGCATGGGAGCTGGAATCACACCACCATTTTTCTATAGCTAATGAACAATATAAGTTATATTTGTGTGAGTACAGATGCCAAGATTGGATAATCACAAGAACGGTGATTATTCAGATCACAATTTGAGCATAAGAAAGAAATTGATTATTGATTGCTAAATTGAGACAATTTTTACAAATGGAGTCATTTCATATACGCCATAACCGAAGGCACACAATGTGATGTGATAAACAGCTCACACTCTAGACGAATCTATACACATATGATTGTTGTTTTTTCTCACACATTCATAAACCTTAAAGTTCATTGGACTCACTCATGTCACTAAAACATACTTAACCATAGGGCTGGGATCAGGGATTCGGATAGGGATTCGTTACGATACTCGATACATGGCTCCTTTTTATCACGATATGGCGATATGTGCGATAATCAATATGTATATTTTTTTAAAGAACCAAATACATAACAACAGTATTTCTTTGTTAAACCACTATCTGTGCAAAATTCATATCAAAATATATTTACTTTAATCTTCAAAACAGGTGAAGTTTCCTTCCACTAAATAAGCAACATAATAGTCCAGTCACATAAACAATCGCTCTTCTCGATACATTAGTCCACCAGAGTGATACTGTATTAACAATTTTAATATCACGATATATTGAGATTTTGATATTTTTGCACATCATTATATATAAAATTTGACTAAACATTTTCTACTATTTTTTTTTCTACTATTTATGTTTGGTGAAGTTTACACTTGTACTTCGTGGTTGGACACAGGCAGCAGATGTGACATATGCAGAGGTAATCCCATAACTGTTACCTAGCAACCATAATAATAATAATACGTTTATTCAGATATTTTCATAAATCATAAAAGATAAATTGCATTATTCTGCAGTAATCAACACATACAAAAAGGCAATTACAAAACCAAAATATTTCACAAAACCATTAAAGCAATAATGTGCTTCTGCTAGACTCTTATAGTGCATCACATTACTCCAGATACAAAATAAATGTGTTATAGTTTACATTTAGATGACAAATAAACTTAAATTCCTTCTTCTGCATACTTAGCTATAATCATTTCTTTATATCTTTGTTTAAACATTTGAGCTCATCATTCATAGAGTTCAAAATTTTGCCCCCATAAAACTGAAATACTACAACTTTTCTTTCTTTTACTGACTCTGGCCATTTTAAAGAGATGCATTCCCCTTAAATTATAAATTCTTTCTATTTTCATAAAATGTTTCTGACAGTATTTTTGACAGTTCTTTCCTTTTTGCCTTGCACATTATTTTTGCGGTCTGGACGTTTATCAGATCCTTAAGTTTGAACATATTCGAAGCGATAAACAGCTGCTTGTTGTGTTCATAAAACCCAACGTTATGAATTATTCTTAATGCTTTTTTCTGTAATATGTACAATAGTCCCGATATTGTTTTATAATTATTACCCCAGATTTCAGCCCAGTGTATCAAATATGGTGCAACTAAAGAACAATAAAGTGTATGTAGAGCTTTTGCATCCAGAAAATATTTGACCTTACCTAATACTGCTCTGTAATACTGTGTACAAGCTTGTCTAAATTACACAACGGGCAATAGTTATGATTAAATTAATGACACCACCTTTATTTTGTGAAATGAAATGAAGGTTTAAACTATCACAGTACATCAGCAGAGGGATTCTGATTTAAAACTCACTGCTACTTCCTGTATTTTTGTATCTTTCTTCTCAGCTTTTGTCCACTCCCACTTGCACTTATCTGATGTAAAACTGATACAAACTGAACTGAAAAGCTTCATATGGGCTTTGATGTAACATTGGGCCTTGGGGTCAGAAAGTCATCTCCATAGATCACACTTCTAAACACTTATATACTCACACACATCAGCTTCAGAGCGCAGATAAACAAACGAGCTCCCAGACATTCATTTCAGACTGTTTCATAACCCACTCCCACTCATACTTACATTTGCGACCCGTGAGCTCACACGCTGACAGTCCATTCATCACACGGCTCCAGTTCATGTTCTCAATTTTGTTACTTAAAAGGTGCATTGAGTAACTTGTCTTGTGGAAGGTCTGTCACCTGCTTGTTTTTATGGGAGATGTCATTGCTCTGCTTGAAATGTCCCACAGTGTGTCTTCAGAGACTGGTCATCAAACACATGAAAAGCACAATACCACCAACATCAATTAAGATTACCAATACCAATTTGCTTACAGACAGAACCGCTCCACAGAAGATGCCATTGCCATTGTGCTCCACTCACTACTGGAACATCTCGAGCACCAGAACATCTTTGCGAGGCTCCACTGTGTCGATTTTAGTTTGGCCTTTAATACAATCCGGTCGTTCAAACTTGGAGCCAAGCCACACCAACTGAGACTGAACACCTCGATCCGCAATCAGATTTGTTTGTATTTGTAAACCTACAGGAAGTAACAACAGCTGATATACGACACATCACCACCAACACCAGTGACAGTTCTGAAGATGGCTCCCAGCTAGCAGCCAAAACATGTCAACAAGGTAAACACACTTTACTGCATTGTCTTTAAAAAGAACCCAAGAAGTTATTGTTTGAATTTGTATTTATTTATTAAAGGGACAATGCATATTAAAAGACAAGATTATGTAAGTGTTACAAACCATTGCTAGGGACAAAGGAAAGTAACACAAACAAGATGTGATGTGAAGTAAGTTAAAGTAAGTAAGTAATTCCAATAACAAAAAGATGTTTTACACTCTTTAAAACAAAATTTCCAAATTTAACTAAACAATTCCTCTAATGGGATAAGTATAATCAAACAAAATACAAAGGCCCAAGGGCTGAGCCAACCTGGCAATTATAACAAAAAATAGCTTTTTGTGATCAAATTTTTATTCACGTCTTATTATTTGCAGTTATACATAATCCAGTTAGAATTGCATTTTTCTCCCTTTTAAACCCCCAACCCCCCCACCCTTAAACTCCCAATTGATGAAAACATATGTACACACATACATACAAATAAATACATTTACAGAATACACACATATACATATATAACACATATATATACAGCATCTACATAAACACACATACCCATATACACATATTATAGTATATATGTTATATATACATGCATATGGGCTCGGTCAAGCAGAAGTAAACAGCAAGGCCAAAAATTCAAGTTAAAGCATCTGATATAAAAATGTATTCAACAGATACATATGTACTCTAGTTTATGAAACTGTTTACCTTTTTTCTGTACCATTTTTGGTTCTAAAATTACATACATTTTAAACAGACCATGTATGAAACATGGAACAAAAATTATTTCCCAAATTCCAAAGACCTGCAAATCATGTAAATAAATTGATGTATTTCATCATATCTTGTGTTATTCCATCTTTGAACTGTTGATGAAGGTACATGATTTTTCCAAAAAAATGTATTTAAAATGATAAAAATTTGCTTGGAAAGACTGACATATTTTATAGAAAAAGTTTCCTTTCATTCTGAAGTAATATTAAAGTATTCGTAAGAGAAAAGTTGACAAATTATGCAAAATCATGCACCTTCTACTTGATTGCACAATTTTCCCTCCGTTTACCATGACCTTTCTTAATAAAAAAATCTCATTACTCAAAAAGTAAGAGGTTTTTCAACCGTATCTTGTACCATATGGTAGAAAACTATATGAAGCAAATATTCAAACCAGTTTGTTAAGGATATGTAAGTGAGAACCGCTAGTTATCACTGTTTGTATTTATTGCCCAAAAAGTGCTGCATATTTCATTCCCTCTGTTACTGACATGAGTTTTTTATTTTTTTGTCAACAACTTGAAAGAATATCGCAGATTTAACTTTACCCTGTTGGAGTGTAACTCTTTCCTACATTCTGATACCTTACTTATTTCAATAGTCCCTCTAGTTTCTGAATAAGAGCTATTTGAATGTAAAAAAATCTGCCCGTTTCCCTCCGTTACCGCTTGACCGGACCCATATACACATTCACACACACACACACAAACACACACACACACACACACAAACAAAACAAAACAAACAAAAAAACACATCTAGGTTTATATTCCCTCTATACAAAACACAGGCAAATTTCCTCTGTCAAAACACATCAACAGAAATTGCGTTATACACACTTGTTATGTACCATACATAGAAAGTGAACTGAAAGTATACATATTGTGTACATTCTAAGAACATACATTATAATGAAAAATCTCTAGGTAAAAACTATACGATTGATTCAGATCTCAGTTTGATCAACAGATTGAAGCAGCAAGAAATGATTTTGGTATAACAAAATATAGGTAAATAACAACCTATAGACAAAATACACAAATTCGACAAAATAGCAGTGGGAGATATTTAGAGACACATCTATCAGTAGGAGTGGCAAACTGAAACTGACATCTAGCTGTGAGGAGGAACAGGCGACACAGCACTTTTACTGGACGAGGAGACGGATGTGTAGAAAGGGGAATGGAGAAGCAGGACGTCAATCCTCCAACCACAACACAACAGCGACAGAACCCCACAAATCAGCTGTCAGGTACCACACAGGACAGGCAAATATGGAAGGCACAAGCGGTAAAATAAACGGGGAACGCCGAGCGAGGCGGAGCCAGGCCGCGAGCCGTAACAGTAAGACACAAACATGGACTTGTAAATATGCAGGATTGTAGCCAAAGCTTGTTTCTATCCTTAGTCTCCTGCTGGACAAAGGCCGCAACACCCACACAATTCATAAAACACGACAAAAGCTACAATACTCACTCCCATACACATCTGTCATGTACAGGTCAAACATATACTCTCATAACTTCCACATGATCTCTGCAGCCTCTGAAACTGTTCATTGGAGATGTCAGTTCTTGATGAATCCGTGTATCATTCGTTCAGTTGGGGGGAATAAAAAAAATAAAAATAAAAAAACTGATAAAGGATGTTTCCCATTTATGTCACTTAAACTACAATGCCGGACTGAACCAGGACTAAACCAGAACTGAATCAGGATTAAACCAGGACTGAATCAGGATTAAACCAGGACTAAACCAGGACTGAATCAGGACTAAACCAGGATTGAATCAGGACCAAGCCAGGACTAAACCGTTTTCAGTCCTGGTCTGGTCCCGGGCTGGTCCCAGTTTCAATCATGGTCTGGTCCCAATCTCAGTGCCGGTCTGATCCCGGTCTCAGTCCCGGTCTGGATCCGGACCTGGTTTGGTCCTGGTTCAGTCCGGCATCGCAGTCACGGAAGTCACAAAAACGGGAAACAGCCATTATCTGTTTTCCCAAAATCGAAAACTGAAAAAACAAATTGTTATCTGTTTTTTTTTTTTTTTCATTTTGGTTTTGGAGACAAATAATGAAGAAAATAGTTTTTTTTTTTTTTTCGTTTTTTCTTATTTTTCATTTTATATTGAAAAACAAATGAACGAATGATACACGGATTCTTGAGCTGCTTAATATTTGTTTTTTTGCATGGACGTAGATGATCATGTGATCTGCATGGAACTGGCACTGAACACTGGATGGGCAGCTCCCTGGAAGATCACTGATATAAATAAAGACGATGGCGATAAAGCTGAGTCTTGTAGTGGGAGTTCTTGACTATAACACAGTGTTAAAGTGGACAAACACACTTCCTCCACCCTTCTAATTAACACCGGGCCCCCCAGGGGTGTGTGCTCAGACCTCTGCTCTAGACTCTGTTCACCCACGATTGCTCTGCCTCTTTTCCTTCCAACGTCATTGTTAAATTTGCTGACGACACCACAGTGCTCAGACTCATTGACAACAACTACAAGACGGATTACAGGACTGAAGTGCAACATCAAGCACCATGGTGTGTCAGCAGCAATCTCCTATTGAACACCAAGTAGACCAAGGAGATTATTGAAAAAAGGAAAATACAATCACCCTCCACTCTCTATTGGCAGCGAGGTGATAGAGAAGGTGACACATTTTAGCTTCTTGGGGGTGACTGTGACTGAGGACCTGTTTTTGGGCATTAATGCTGCCTCAGCGTAGGAAAGACCCAGCAACGGCTCGACCACCTGAGACAAGTGAGGAGCTCCAGGTTCTCAAAACAGCTGATGGTGAACTTCTACAACTGTGCCATCAGCAGTGTTCTGACATATTGAATCGTCGTGTGGTTCTCCAGCTGCACTGAGGCTGATCAGCAGACACTCCAGCGGGGGGTAAAACAACAGGAAAAATCACTGGGTCCACTCTTCCAGAGATCAGAAACATTTCCAACACCTGGTGTTGGTTTTGGTCTCCATGATAATAGAAAGGTTTAATGCCATACTGTGAAACATTCCAAACAAAACAATAACATCTCCATGGAGAAAAGCATTTGATGGGCCCTGCACCAAAAAAGTGACACAATGCACCTTTAAGTAAAAGTACAGACACCGGAGTAAAAAAAAATTAAAATCTATTTCAGTAAAAGTATTAAAGTACCTGTTTAAAGAATATACTTGAGTAAAAGAGAGTAAGAATAAAATGTAAAAATTTTTTCAGATGTTGATATGTTATTATATAATATATATAATTTGTGCTGAATTTTGTTCAGCAGAAATAATGAAATCAATCTTTTTATTCTATCTTTTTTAATTTGTTTATTAAAAAAGCCCAAATTACAAACTTGTTAAAAATAAACCCTCTTCCTTTTCAGCAGGCCCCAATAATAAAAACAAAACACAAAATACTTGTACTGTGTACTTGTGTTCAGTTCTGTTCAAAAATCTAGTGAAGTAGAAAGTACAGATACCTGCTCTCAAATGTAGTAAAATGTAAAGTAAATGCAGTAAAGTGCAGATATCGAAAATGTAGGAATGGGACAAGATTAAAGAGACAAAATTGCCACACATGAGAAAAATTATATTCCTCTCATGTTTTAAAATTTTGGATTGAACAAAAAAAGGAATTAAGCATTGGCAAGTTACATTTCATGAAAAGCTGTAGTTCCAAAAAACAGAGCTTCAGTGACAGAAAAATATGAAATAACATCAATCATAAACGGTGAGGCCAAAACTCAGAGAACTAAACTAAAACACAAAATGCATCTATTACAAATTATGTTAAAATCTCATAGTTTCCTCATCGTATCTTGTCTAGTCTATGCATCTATACTTGTGATTTTTCTTGGAGGGTCCATCACCTGTTTGTTTCCATGGAGATGTCATTTCTCTGCCTGGAATGTCCCACAGTGTAAACATTAAACAGTTCTACTTTATATTTATTCACTTACAGGTAGTTTTATTGCTCAAAAACACCTAGAAAAACAGACATTCTGACTGTCAGCGAGACTGCCTCTCCACAGATCTGACCTGGAACTCGGTCTGGTTTAGTCTCCATGAAGATAGAAAGGTTTAATGCCATACTGTGAAACATTCCAGACAAAGTAATAACATCTTTTGACGGACACTCCACCAGAAAAGTGACACGATGCGGGTGTAAGTACAGTATCGTTCTTATACTTCGTTACGTTCGAGCACTGCTCATGAGCCTGTAACCTGAGGAGCTGGGATATATACTCATATATGTCTGAATACTATAGAAATGATTGAAGTAAAACTAGACACATATGTGGTAGAGTTGGGATCAGATCTCGTGCCTCAGAAAAGCTCACGCACAAATGAGGAAAATTATGAAATCTTGTTTACGTTTACATTTGTTTGGAGCTGAACCTCTTGAGAAGCTGTAGTTATCCAAAGCAAACTACAATGACAGAGAAAATATTAAAGAAAAAATATCAAAATAGTGGATGGAGAGTCTCTGTTTCAAGTGGAGGAGTTCAAGTATCTCAGGGTTTTGTTCACGAGTGAGGGGAGGATGGAGCGTGAGATTGACAGGTGGATCGGTGCAGCGTCGGCAGTGATGCGGTCGATGTATCGGACTGTTGTGGTGAAGAGGGAGCTGAGCCAAAAGGCGAAGCTCTTGTCAGTCTCTGTTCCTCTCCTCACCTATGATCTTGAGCTTTGGATAATGACCGAAAGAACAAGACCTCGGATACAAGCAGCCGAAATGAGTTTCCTCCGCAGGGTGTCTGGGCGCTCCCTTAGAGATAGGGTGAGGAGCTCAGTCACACGGGAGGAGCTCGGAGTAGAGCCGCTGCTCCTCCATGTTGAGAGGCGCCGTGGCTCGGGCATCTGTTCCGGATGCCTCCTGGGCGCCTCCCTCGGGAGGTGTTCCGGGCATGTCCCACCGGGAGGAGGCTCCAGGGAAGACCCAGGACACGCTGGAGGGTCTATGTCTCTGGGCTGGCCTGGGAACACCTCGGGGTCCCCCGGAGGAGCTGGAAGAAGTGTCTGGGGTGAAGGAAGTCTGGGAGTCCTGCTTAGACTGCTGCCCCCACAACCCAGCCCCAGATAAGCGGAAGAAAATGGATGGATTGGTGGAAAATGTTAATGTCAAATGCCCAAAATTGTGAACTGAAGTGCATTTATTCATTATTAATTATGTCAACATTTCAGACACAATCTCTTGTCACGTCTAATACTGTGTTGTGGTTATAGTCTTTTTTTTTTTTTTTTTTGCCCTGATGTTCACAAACAACTCATATAATACAACAAATGTGGAAATAAAATTATAATATTTCCAAATTTGAAACAACTCAAGTCTAATAGTAACTCAATATTAACAAAACTGGATTAACTGGCACTTTAGACCCTGCAGGATATCACAAATGATGAAAAATCAAGTAAAATTTGGAAAATGAAAACTTCTCCGATACATGTGAGTGATGTCATTGTCCAGTTTAAAAATATTTACAATTGTGTTTTATATTATTTGTTAATTTAAGAAGAGATTATGAGAGACACTAAACATTTTCACAAAGGAAACGTCAACATTTTGACTTTTTACTGGACAAATTCTTACTGAAAAATTTAGCCCACAACAGTTTTTAACTTCATCTACAGATCTATTACACATTTCACTATTGTTATACTTTATGTGAAGCTCAAGTTCTATTCTAAGGTGAAGGAAAAGAAAAGTAACAAATATCTGTACTTTGGAAATTCAAAATTGTTTGTTTATACTTACTTTATATTTTGTTAAAATGTCGTAAAACCATCCGCATTTCGGTCTGTTCGTCAGATAATCATTGAAAATAAATAATGTCAGCTTCATTTATTGTCCACTTGCCTCCATTTAATCGCCTCTATTTCTGATGACATAAGATTTTAAACGGTCTTCTGTATATCAGGAGTGTCAAACTCATTTTGATCCGGGGGCCGTGTCCAGCCTACTTTGATCCCAAAGGGGCCGGATCAGAAAACTCATGGTATATAAACCCCAAAAATAACAATAAGTTCAAATATTTGTGCAGAGAAACACAAATCTATTACAGAAATCTTTTTTAATTGATGAACTCTTTCTTTTACAAAATATTATAATATTATGAACAACCTGAAACTGAAAGAAAAATACAATTTCAACACAATGTTTTAACATGAACTTGTCTGCAAATAGGAATAAGTCAATTTTTCTTGGAAAATCCTGCACTTGGCTCCACTTTTCTCATTTTGGACATTTTGTTGATGAGGGTGTCACGGTCAACAGTCAAAACGATCGTCCTTTAAGAGCGTTTGGAAAGAGACAAGTCTTCATTTGTGCTGCTCTGGTGGGAGGGGCCACGTACAGAGACGCTGGAGACGCTGCTGTGATAAACACCACAGAAAATTAACAATATTTTAATAGAAAATATAATTAAAATATTTTAGTAGAAAGTCAGCCGAGGGCCAGATTAAAGGTCTTGGAGGGCCAGATCTGGACCCCTGGCCGTATGTTTGACTCCCTTGGTCTATAGGGTCAGTATTTATCATGTGTTCTTTTTCTTTTTGCTCAGTGAACAGATTTGAGCTGTAGATGGTTGAATTCTGAACTTTTCTTACTCATTATAGATACAAATTATGACACAGCAAAAAGTGGAATGTTAAAAATGACTCTCACAGAATCAATTTTCTCAGAGTTTATGAGTCCAATCTGAGTGAATTTAACATTTTTTGAAATGTTAATTAAGTAACACTGGGCCAAAGTTCCTGTTTAACCCCGAAATCAAGAGTTATATTAACATTTTAAGAGTAAACAGATAACACTTTGTAGAGTTATCCTGATTTGACTAAACGACACACAAGAGGTGTTTTATATTTACACATTATTTGAGTGAATTTAAGATGAAATTATGAACAAAACTGGTTCAAACTGGTCTTCTCTCATGGGAGTGTGAAGTGGTGGTGGGAGGAGCCAAATTAACACTAGAGAAATTGAATTAACCTCAGCCATTTCAACTGTGGCAAATAACCCCAACTCCAACACACATTTAATGTTCAAATAGTTAAAATAACACTTTTTGCATTAAAAACAACTCCACCTGAAAATGTAACCCTCCAGTTTTTGCTGTGCACTAAAGGGTTTCATTCTGCTGTTTATTTACTTCATTTTTTTAGATATTGTACGTGTTTTTTCTTCAGTATATCACTCTTGTTCTGTGTTTTTGTGCCAGGCCAACATTCAGTCATCTTTATCACTTTTATTATACTTTTTATTTTTATTTTGTTATACTTTTTACTTTAATTTGAAAAGTGTGTCCAGTCACGGTTCTGTAAATATATAAAGGTATTTTATTGTGCTAAATGTTAGATTCAAACTGACTGTTGAACACACTGGGGACATGAACATACCTCGGCCAACAGCGCCATCTGCAGGACAAACTCTTTATGTCCACACGTGTTGTTGCACTTGTTGTAGTGTCTGTACAGTCCACATGAGCTTTATTCAAATAGACCATCACCAGTACTGTATCTGTGGTGAAGAGGCAGGTGTTTGGTCCAGGACACCTCAGCCTGTCACAGTCTCATGAACCTGCCTGACGAATGGGCACCAGGAAGAAGTGTGTCCAGCTACAACATGGGAAATGATGTTCCCAAAGTCTGAGTGAGATTTAGACCAAAGCAGCACCGTCCAACATCACAGCACACAGAGACCACAGACCATACACAAACAAGTGCACACTGCAGCAGCTCCACTCTCACAGGCGATTAGAAGAGAAAAAAAGAAAAAGAAAGGTGAGAGTTTGTGCCAAAAGCCAATCAGAGAGCTCTGTGACAGACAGGACAGCCAATCAGAGAGCTCGGTGACAGACAGGACAGCCAATCAGAGAGCTCGGTGACAGACAGGACAGCCAATCAGAGAGCTGGTGGTGTTTGTAGTCAGTCAGGAAATCAGCTCTCAGCTGAGCGTTGCCTGATCATGGGCCTGATGCACAGCTATGCAGCACTGTTTAAACACACACTCTTACACTCTAGCTCGCCCTCTACTGGCAGGTGGAGAAACAGCTGCTCTTCTGTCATGACTCTGGCATATTTGAGCCTCATGCTGCAGTGTTGAAGTGCCACTGTCAGTGTTTTCTTTACATGACATCACTCCTCTCCTGTCATGTTTTGAATCACATTTTGTACTTCTGTAGTGACTTTGTGTACTCCTTGGTTATGTTAAAGTGTGTCCTGCAGTCATGAGTCACTCTCTGTCCTTGTGGATGTACATATTCAATGATGAATGCTTCTCACAGACTTAAAGCAGTACAAATAACTTCAGTCCTGTGTGAGCCTGTCCAGTGACAGCAGTGTGAGATTTGAGCAAGGTGAAAATGTCCTGA
Source organism: Boleophthalmus pectinirostris (assembly GCF_026225935.1). Taxonomy (NCBI): domain Eukaryota; kingdom Metazoa; phylum Chordata; class Actinopteri; order Gobiiformes; family Gobiidae; genus Boleophthalmus; species Boleophthalmus pectinirostris. The sequence goes on along the minus strand of NW_026571299.1, from coordinate 22,605,974 downwards.
AGTGATGTCTCTTTTCTTGAAATGGTGGAGTGAAGTTCACAGTTGCAGATTTTTTATTTCAGCTGAAGTTGCAAAGTTTACAGCGATGCTCAAAACCCAGTCTCACAGATGCACTGCACGCTCACATGAGGACACACGTATGTGGAAAGTCCATTCTGCTGTTTATCTTCTTTATGCTGATATATGCATGTAGTGTGTGAGCATGAGATCTGTCACACAGCTCGTATGAAATGAAGCCCAAATGTGACTTTAGAGGCTATAGATTTATATGATACAGGTTTAAATGTTATTTTAAGTTTGTTACAGGCTACCTGTAGAAATTATATTTATATTTATTATATTATATTTATTTTATACCAATCAAACAGCAAGAACATGAGAGGAAGTAGAGAGTTCTTAACATACTGATGACAAACAGAGAAATTATTTCTATGGATAACATGCATTTACACATTAGTCCAACAAAATAAAAGCATGTGATTATATTTGTGTTGTCAATTCCTAGTGTCTGTGTATACTGGGACTTTCTATATAACACAGTCTATGTAGGCTGCACTACGCAGGCAGGTTCAGACTCAGTGTACCATAGTTGCCAGGTAAATATGGTAACTCCCTAGTGGGATGTCTTGTTTTCCAACCAGGAAGTAAAACTGTAAACTAACAGTGGAGACTAAACAAATACATACACTCCTAGGCTTTTTGTTTATGGAGACATCAGGTTTTTTGTGTACAGTGTAACTCTGTAAATAAATTGTGTAGTTCAGTTTTGACTTCAGCATTTTTGACTTACTTTATTTCATATTTTCTGTCATCCTAGAACTGCTTTTTGAATCTAACACTTGTAACTCTCCAGCACTTTTTTAGTCCAATCCAAATACAAAAATCACAGCATCACATATTAGTATTCTAAAAAACACAATAATCTTTTGGTACTTTTCACATTTTATTGAAATTGTATGAAATTAAAAACAGCACACTGATTTTGTAATTTTACCAAAACACAGTTGTTTTTAGCGATTGCTGGTGATAGACAAACACCACTACCTTTCCCATAATCCTGAAGTACACACCTGACTAGAATGTGCTTTACGGTGCAAAGACACGTTATGTAAACAGAGAAATGTGCAGTCGAACTTGAACTTAAAAACAACATCACTGAAATGGCTCTACCCACAATTACTCAACATTGGAATAAAACTTGGGTTACACACATGATGCTCACATGTTTTTAGGCAGCGATGGTCAGCTGATATCAATACATGATTCAGCTGATTTTATTCTCACCCACTTCTGAAAAATAGAAACAATCAGGAGGTAAAAAGAGTTTCAGCATTGGAAATCAGAAATCCTTACTTTCAAACTAAATAAGGCCATTTTTACCCATCAAGTGATTGTTCTTTTAAACATACATAGTACGCAATTTTCTCAACTATGCAATTATGATTCCTCATCAAAAACAAAGTTGTGTTCTGTTTCACACATGTATAACGAACAAACTCTACAGACTTGTGATGTCATGTGGTAATACAGAAAGTGCCCGGCTGTTTTAAACTCCACATTTGGAATCATCGTTTCAGACCTGGAATTTCCAATCTCTACTGAACTGAAAGTAAAAGGAGCTGTAACTACCACTTCATGACATCACAAGAGTATTTTGAGCTTTGGACATGTAGACACTAATAATGCAAGATTACTCAAGCATGTGTGAGTGAAACCAAACAACTCCAGTGTGTTTTAATGAGAAAACAACATTCTAACAACACTCATGGCTTAAAGAGGCCGTATTAGGACCCCAAAGGTACACATTCAAAATTACCTTTACAAATTTATCATTTATTTTGGCTCAGCTGCACATTGGCAATAATATTTCAGTGTCTTTGTTGGTTTAATTACAATCCAAAGCAAGACACTTCATCCATACACATATAGGCAAGTAATGTGACTGATTGTAAATGTGTAAAAATATACACATTTATGAAACCACGAGCGTTTTGTGTCCTCACATAGCAAATATGTTCAAAACTAATCTTGATTTTAGTGGGAAATATTGCACCAGATTTCTTCTCATTGTCCAATCAGAGAGCACTTTGGGTTGCCAGATTGTGTGCTCGCTCTGACACGTTCTCATGAGGATTATATATTACAACAAATGGCATCAGCAGAACCACAGAAGCGAAGTTACAGAGAAGTCTTTAGTGTAAATAAGCATTCCCTTTCTCAAACAAAATAAAAAATACAATACTCCTCAAAACTCTTAATCCATTTAGAGCTTCTTGAAAGAGTTTAAAAGCATATTAGAGTTAACTTAATTTCAGAATTTCAAGAGGGGGTATTACACTTCTAGGGGGGATTTACTGCTAACACATGAACATTTAGATCACCATGTTCCTTTTATTGTTTGGAAAATTCTATATCTTGGCTTGTGGGATGAGCACTGCACAGAATCTTACAGCCAACTGTACAGAGGGCTTATATAGGGCCAGGAGAGATCACTAGATTACTCAAACAGCATAGATGACATCTCAAACCTCTTCAAGCATGTATATAGAGTAGCTACATTAAGTGGATGTTGTGTAATACCCCCTCTTTAATGCTACTAGGATTCCTCAAAATAACTTAAAGACCCTGTGACAAGAGACAGGCATGATTCAAGTGTTGTACCTACCTTGGTAACTCAAAGTATTTCCTATTAAGCATAAGCAATACACAATCACAAACCATACACTTACAAGACAAATATAGAACATTCACGGTGTGGTGATTGTATTGTAGGTCAGAATTTGGCAAAATGTTCTGAGCGAGTCTGGACATGATTTATAGACTTTAGAGACCTCAGGATTTGTACCTGTGACGTCTCAATCTTGGAAATATTGAAATAAAGTGATTTCTGGGGCTCAGAGCAAGACGACCTTGTAAACAGGATTCGTGAAACACGCAGTAGAAAAGTTTAAGACAACATTCTAACGTGTTAAAAAGCAGAAAAAGAGCTTAAGTAAGACAGGTGTGTTTGATTGTGCGGCTCAAACAAAGTCAATGGAAGTGTTTGTATTTCTGAAGAGCCGTGTTTCTGAGTCACAGCTGAGTCACAGAGGCCACATGATCCTGAAACACAAACAGTACAACAGGTGAGTGACCTTTTATGAGGATTATACAAGAGGAAATACAGAGGCCAATAGGAAGATTTGACTTTTATTGACTTTTATTTAACCCGTAAAGGCCCACTGAGGTTAAAGTGCAAACTGCAGAAGGGAGAGGACCACAAGACCAAAACTATTAGCAAAAGTCCTTTCAGTAACAGTTTCCTGAGGGGCACTTCTTCAACACTAGCCATCAATTTGTTTGTATTTGTTTCAATAATGATAATATGGTGAATATATGAACTGTTGTATTTGATTATTGGAAAAATCAAAAGCAAAAGACTTCACCAACATTGGCGATTTTAAATCAGCATTGAACTAGGACTGGACTAGTACCAATTGGCTCCAAACCCAGACCTAGGGTTAAATCAGGACTAAAGAAGAACTAAACCAGAATTAAACCATGAAAGAACTGGTCTAAAGAAGAATTAAAGAACGAGGACTACACCAGTGTGCAAGAGATTTTTATTTGTCTTTAAGATGGGCCGAAAACATTGCTGAAGCTGTTGTCAGTGAAACTGCAGACTTGATGAATATAGTCACAAGTGTTTTTAGAGTAAAATCAGTGAAATTGTCAAATTACGTCGATATGAATACATTTAAGCTGAACAGTACGTGTGGCTACAGCGACAGAACACAGAATAAATGTGTTCAAACATGAGTTAAATTAAAAAGGGGCCAAATCAGACAAAGATTTTCAGACAAATCAGACAAAGAATTTCCCAAAATCCATGTCAGACATGTTTTTTTTTTTTTTTTTTGAGGGAACATTATACAACATTGTAACATGGTAGAGTGCTTAAAAAATGTTTTTTCTTAATATTTGAAGCAATTTAAAAAGTATATATATATATATGAAGGTGACTCACCCATCCTCCCTGCTGTTGGACCCAGGAGGCCACACGTTGGTTGAGAAAGTTGCCGATGGAGGTCTGTAGCTGGCTCCTGAGGTTTGGGCAGGTCTTCTTCATGTACAAACCAAACGCCAGTGTGGCTTTGATCAGCTGCAGCTCAGGAGCGACCTCTGCCTTCTGCCCCACCTGAGTCTGCACCAGAGTGTCTATACCCCGGTTCAGGGCCTGGTCTAATGCCTGCAAACACAATGGAACAGTATATCAGGGTGGAGTCTAATGCCTGGAGACACACAAACTTATCAGGGCTTAGTCCAGCATGTGCTTTTCACTCAACTGGAGTTCACTAAACTTTGACTTTTTGGCTTCTTCTACTGTTGTGATGCTTCGACATAAACATGAAGTATTAGTTTGGTGAGTGGTTCTGATCTCTTTCACCCAGAGCTGTCATAGATTCATGTGCAGAATACAATTCAGAGAGCTGCACATATCACTCTGGTGAGAGTCAGGTTAATGAAAACACACTAACACAGAAACTTCTCTTCCTGTTGGACTTCATCAGGAGAGTGAGTGGATTTCACCTATCACAGTGAAGTGTGAAGTCTCAGAAGCAGCAGATGGTTTTAGTTACTTCAATAATGTCGCAGAGTCTTTGTTTCAGACACATGTGGACCACAGAGAATTTATAACTGTAACCCAGCACACAGACCAACAAGGCACATCATCACCGTGTGTATAGGCTCAGATGCCAGAGAAAAGTATGACATCGAGCTTAGGGCCGGGACAACACTGGTCATAGGCCTGCAGGCCGGTCAGTGTCTTATTAACACTGGTCATAGGCAGGCCGGTCAGTGTCCGAATAACACTGGTCATAGGCATACCTGCATTTCCTAACACGTGAACCTCACTCCACCTTCTGCATGCCATTATAGGCCTAAGGGAACGTCCAGTGTGCACATGCTGCTTTCTGTAGGGCCTCCACATGTGAGCAGTGTTCATGGCAGTACAAGAATCCCATCTATTTCAGAATGTGTTGGTACAGGTCTATATCTATATCTATCTATTTATCTATACATATATACACATATACATTTCCTCAGTCAGAATCAATCTTCAGCTGTTGTTTGGAAAACCCTGTAATACGAGTTTAATATCTGTATGTTATGACTTATGATAAACATTATATCAGATGACCATATTGCACAACATTCCTAAAGCTCTTGTCACCACAGCAAGAATGAAACCATCAAATGCCCAAGACTCAGATCACACTGTTCAACAGTTTATAATCTTGCCTATTCTTTTCTAGTTTTGGAATTTAAGTGAAGTTTATCATTTTGCTTCTTGGCTGGACACAGCAGCAGAGGTGACATATGTACAGCTAATTCCTTAACAATTACATAGAAACTATACTGTAAATAGGGCTTAATTTTTTTTTTTTTTTTTTAAAAATTAATGACACCTTAATTTTGTTAAATCAAGGTTTAAAATGTAAAAAAAAAAAAAAAAAAAAGCCTTTGTTCTGCGTAAAGTGTATTTTGGACAAAACTGATGACATAGGTAGAGGGATTCTGCTAAATCCTGTACTTTCCAACTTTTGTTTTCTATCTTTCTTCACAAATTGACCAGTGCAAAATAATGATAAATATTTACCACAAGTACTATCGCACCAAGCAAAATGTTGAGCAAAATGTGTGTGGCTCCAGTACAGTTAGTCATTACTAGTTACTTTAGAGTCACAGTAAACTGTCTCTGAGAGGTGTGAAAAGTACTTATATTAATATTTATAAAAACAGATTCAACTTTTGACTTGTGAGTTTAATCTCCCTTTTTAAAGGTAAACACAAAAAATACATTCACTTTCTGCTGTTGTCTCATATAAATCCGTATAATCCAAACCAAATGATGGATATGAAATGATAGTTGACATCTATTGGATTCACCCAGTTACTCAACGAACCACTTAAGGCAAACAATACATGTGCATATGTGTCTTACAATAATAATTCATGTGTTGAATCCATAAACATACCTCCTGTGCTGCTGCTTGCTTCAGCTCCCTGAGTTTGGCCTGGAATAGCACATCTTCATTTAAAGCGTCTGCGACCTGTCGGAGTTTGTCGGCGATCAAAACTGGATCAAAATCTGGTTCCGAATCAGCTGAAAAAACAGGAAATTCACCATAATTATGCCTGTCATAATAGTACATTTTAAAGTATGACAGATAGATAGTCAAAAGTATTGAAAATCCAATATTATATACTACTACTCGATACCAAAACTAGGACAGAAAGGACAGAAAATACAGGCATTAAAAGGTCACATAACTGGATAAAATAAAATGAGATCTCTGGTTTGTAAGTGCTTTTAGCCAACAATACTAACATGTTTGTTTTTTTGATTGTCTAAGTGTGCGCTGCTGCTGTACTGTGTCCTCTGTGCTGCTCATGGCCAGAAGTCTATGAAAAACAGGTTAGTCATCGCACTCATTTGGGACTTTCCTTTTAAGTAATGTTTAAATAAATACATTTAAAAGATACATTGTGTTGTGTACTTCTTATCTGTAGACCATATGTTTGCCTTCTGTGTCCTTAATAAAGACTGATCAATAAAACACATTACTGAACCTGAAGATCATACATTGAATGAAGTTCATATATGGTCATTATGACAGGCCTCACCATTTATTAGCCTTTCACTCACTCCAAGCAAGGACTTTGGTCTCAAGTTAGACACTGAAGACAAGCACCTATTTGGTTTATGTTATTTTAGTAATGTTCTAAGACAGTTTTCTACAGCTACAACAAGGAGAGACAAAGGAATCAATAATGATAGCTAGATTCAAGTTCACGCTAAAGGTGGTAAAGATGGAACATGTTCAGCCTTTCACCTGTTCTTAAACAGACTTTGGACTTAAATTAGAGCATGTAAAACGTACACTTGTCATACTTTGGTGTATTTTAATAATGTTATGTAACGATGGTTCTGCTGTTTTTTCCTCTGTTTTATAGGTCAGCTAGGAGACTGAGAAAGTCATCAGTACGTGTCTACATTCACGTTCATCTTAGTTACACAATATCCCTTGAAATATGACTTAAATGACATTATATTTTTGAAAACAAAAGCACTATTAGCCTCTGGGATGTTAAATTGCCGGTGTCACCCTGATCCCCGAAGCTAATAGCGCCTCATTCAATCGTTCAATACGTAAATAAACAACAAAACACTTACGACCGTCATGTTCAATGTCTCCCTGCAATGCGCAAAGCGGCTGGCGATTACTTGTCTCAGAATCTCCAAATAAACACGTTAAAACTTCAAAAGTCTGCGCTTGGACCGTCGTTATGTTCGGAGCCATCGTGATAAATGAGAAAATTTAACATCGGAACTGTGCGCACTTCCGCTTTTACGTCACTTACCTGCTCGCGCTGCTGTTGCTACGGTAATAACACATAAAAATTTAAATAAATACGGTAATAACAAATGTTTATTTCCGGTGTAAATTCCATGTAAGTAAAATAAAATTCATGGGGAATTTTCAGCTCCATGGGATTTCTGAATCCCCAGAGTCTTGTATCAAAACAAAAAGGCGGAAATAGCACATCTTGAACATGTGTCAAATGTGTTTATGTGTTTTTTTTTATGTTATGTTTTTAATGCTAATACTAATGCTAAGTTCAAGGCATAATAAATATTAAGACAATACCACAAACTGAAGTATTCTACATACTAAAAAAAATTATTATTTATTTGGGTATTTTAAGTCATATTTCTTTCTCTTTCTTTCTTCTCCTTTTGCACTTATCTCTCCTCCCTTTCTTCTCCTTCTCTCCTCTCTCTCCTCTCTCCTCCTCTCCCTCTCTCTCTCTCTCTCTCCCTCTCTCTCTTCCTCCTCTCCTCCTCCTCCTTTCTCCTTCCTCTCTCTCTTCCTCCTCTCCCCCCTCTCTCTCCTCTCTTCCTCTCTCCTCTTCTCTCCTCTCTCTCTCCTCTCTCTCTCTCTCTCTCTCCCCTCTCTCTCTCCTCCTCTCCTCTCTCTCTCTCTCTCTCCTCCTCTCTCTCCCTCTCTCTCTCCTCTCTCTCTCCTCCTCTCTCTCTCTCTCCCTCTCTCTCTCTCCCTCCTCTCTCTCTCTCCTCCTCTCTCTCCCTCTCTCTCCCCTCTCCTCTCTCTCTCTCTCCTCCTCTCTCCCTCTCCTTCCTCTCTCCCCTTCTCTCCTCCCTCTCCCTTCTCTCTCTCCCTCTCTCCTTCTCTCCTCTCCTCCTCTCTCTCTCCTCTCTCCTCTCTCCTCTCCTCTCTCTCTCCCTCTCCTCTCTCCTCCTCTCTCCTCTCTCCTCTCTCTCTCTCCTCTCTCTCCTCTCTCTCCTCTCTCTCTCTCTCTCTCTCCCCTCTCTCTCCTCTCCTCTCTCTCTCCCCCTCTCTCTCTCCTCTCTCTCTCTCTCTCCTCTCTCTCTCTCTCTCTCTCTTCCTCTCTCCTCTAATAATACAACATTTAAGATTAGTAGTATTCTATTTACTTTGCTGAGTTAGGCATGTTACTAAAGTATTGGATACTTTTGCATATTTGTATGAATTCGCCTTAAAGGCCCATTGTGTAACTTTTCTCTGGGAGGTTGCGTCACTTGCTTGTTTCTATGGATACAGTAAGTCATTGCTCTGTCTGGAATGTTCCACAGCGTGACATTAACCAGTTCCACCACATTCATTCAATTACAGGTGGTTTTATCACTCAAAAATACCCAGAAAAACCAACACAGAAAGGTTTAATGCCATACTGTGAAACTTTCCAGACAAAAAAATAACTTGAAGTGTCCTTGAAAAAAAACATTTGACAGACCCTCCACCAGAAAAGCACATGGATTCATTCAAATACCACACATAAAAAAGAGAATATTATTAAAATATTAGAGAGAGAATTATTAAAGAAATGTTTATTTTATTTGATCTGTGAAAGGAGCAGGTTTTATAAGATTCATCTTCTTCTTGTTCCTTTTGTTCATGCAGGAAAGATGAAGGAAGAAATTATATTTGTGATAATTGTCAGTTATTTCTTCGCTGTTTTCTTTAAATCAATGCCAACAAAATAATAGCGTGAATAATAAAACAAATAAATAAAAGAATAGGGAAATGTAATAGCATCTAAACACCAGAAGATGGCACCCTTTACCAATAAGTAGTCTATACTTCATCATACCAGAAATTTCTGCAAAGTTTATGAACTCGTTCGCTTTTAAAACACAACTTTTTTGTATTTCGGAACAGCCGTTTTGTTTATACATTCATCTTTTCTATAGGCTATACTGTGATTATGTTCAGCATCACGTCAGCACAAGTCTCTGTAGTTTCAAACAGACCTGAAGGTTTGAAAACAGAAGAAAATGAAGATACTGTATGTTACACAGCAACAAGTAGAGTGTTAAAACTGACTCTCAGAATAAATTTGAACATTTTCTCAGAGGTTATATGAGTCCAGTCTGTTCTAGAATTAATTGAATATTTTTGGAAATGTTAACCCTCTCCAGGCAGGCGTTGCAGATTTGCCACAGGTAAATTCCAATTACCTACTTACTCCACATGCATATTTTATGAGCTTTTTTTACTCAGGAGCCTTTTCTCCCATCCATGCTGATAAACGTGGACAATGCAGACTGTGCAAGAATGGCTACATGCAAACGGCCTGCCAGAAGTGCAAAATACTTTTTTTGTTTACAAAGGATAAAAAAGTCAGGATTGTATATTACTACCCCATATTATAATTTTCCCCAAATATCAGATTTTTCCTGATACTAAAAATTTATTTGAGCCTGAGAGGGTTAATTAAGTAACACTGGACCAAAGTTTCTGTTTCACTCTGAAATCAAGAGTTATATTAATGTTTTGAGAGTAAATGGATAACACTTTGTAGAGTTATCCTGATTGAGCTGTTTTATTGTTACACTTTATTTTAGTTAATTTCAGATGAAATTCTGTACAAAACTGGTTCAAACTGGTCTTCCCTCATGAGAGTTTGAAGTGGTTGCCAAATTAACACTAAGGGAAGTTGAATTAACTTCAATCAACTCCAACCTCCATTTAACTTTCAAATAGTTAAAACGTTTTGTGTTTAAAAACAACTCTGAAATATTTGACCCTGAAATTTTAACCCTGAAGTTTTTGCAGTGTAATAGTGATACTTTCAGTGACATCATGCTGGGGTGTTCTGTATGTATGTGTACAGCAGAATATTCAGCAGCTGCCATGATGACACAAAGCAAGCACAGCCAGAAGGTTTTAAGAAAAATCAAGAAAAAATACAACATTTCTTTCAACATTTCATGTCCAGGACCCTGTGCTTAGTGTAAATGTTCATGGTCCTGTTTAGGCGTTTGATTTTCAACAAAAAGGTGAGCATGACTGTGACTGTAATGTTATTTAAGAGTTATTTCTTTCACAGTAAAAAGCAGCGCACCTGTTGTAGTTCCAGCTAAGTCAGTTCTTTCTGGTCAGACTAAAATCTAACAAAGCCTCAGACAGAGCAGTGCCTACAGTTAGCATCACACCCCCAGGGAATGGTGATGACGTCAGCTGCAAAGTGTCAGTTACAAATCTATAAACACTGCTGCTGGGTTTCAGATGACACTTGTGGTTCAGACTGACAGCCTCACTTCCGTCGTGGTAACACTGAAATTGATGCTACGGTGACCAGACGTCTCTATTTACCCAGGGACAGTCCCAGTTTTGAGCCTGTGTCCCCTGTCCCAGCAGATTTATACAAAACCACTGATTTGTCCCAATTTTATACAAGAAATGTCCCAGGTGTCCTTATTTTTGACCAATTTGATCTAAACCAGGACTTATCTAAGATTAAACCAGGACTACGTCAGGTCTAAAAAAAAACAGGACTATCAATTTCTGACTAACCTGATCCTGCCAACAGTAAAGAGGATCTTAAATTGCCATTTGTTTTGCCAAATGGTAATAAAGCAAAAAAATAAAAAAAAATAAAAAAACAATGCAGCAAGAGAAGCCCCTCAAATCATGACTGACACTGTTTTCTTTACACCAAATGTCCAAACCCAAACAAAGGTGTGTCCCAGTTTAGAATTTTGAAAATCTGGTCACCCAAACCAGGGGTGTCAAACTCAAATTCACTCAGGACCAAAATTAAAAAGTGGGACTAAGTTGTGGACCAAACTAAATATTTACTGAAAATTTTCAACAACAGCTGTATGTTTTCTCTTCTTTTAAGATATGTAATATTAAAACTTTTCTTATTAAAATAATTGTTTAATAATAGATTTGCTTAAACAATGAATCCAGAACAAGCAAAATATAAAATAATAACATTTTAAATAAATAATGTCTCTAAAGTCGGTCTGTAGCTGGAGGTCAGCTCTAATACATGTTTGATATGATCTCACGAGCCAAATATAACGTTATCAGGAGCCAAATTTGGCCCCCGGACCTGAGTTTGACATGTTTGCCCTAAACTACGCCAAAAAAAAAAAAGAAACATTGAATGAAGAATTGAATAAAACACTACCACTTAATTTTATCTTTTAATGAATCAAATTATATTGAACTCTTTATGGTTATGCTTACGTCACAAAACCGTACGACGTTTGAAAAAATGCAGATGACGACTTCCTTTGGGCTCTGTTGGGCAAAATCTGTTGGCCAAATCTCTGTGGCAAAATTTGGGAAAACTGAGAAAATGGCCCGGTTTTCTTCATCTACATGTCATTGTAGTTTATATTATTTTATAAATTGCCTATTAATGTGTGCATTGTATTTTGTCTAACTTGTACTGTTTGCACTTCATATTCTCCCCCTGAGCTAAATTTTCCAAACGCATGGGATATCTAGCCTATATTTATGCCACTCTGTCTGGCATGTGTTGTCATCTGCATGTTGGCAAACTTCTTCCAATAAGTGTGAAAAGGGCTTATGGCTCACGTCTAAATTCTAAACAAAAACCTCCCCAACACACAGAAAAAGTACTGACCTCCAACGTGCCTGTTCTGTCTATCGTGTATTGAACAATATACAAAAACATATTGTAATTATTATAACAGGTGTAGACATGAAGCCGTGTTACAATATTTTCAATATTTTTCTTCCTGTGTTGCAGCATTTGGTTTGAACAGCTCCCCCTTGTGGTCTTGTCCTGCACTGTGTTGTAGAAGATGTGTGTTTTAGTCAACTCTGCTATAGCCCACACACACGCATCTGACACACACACACAAGGGTCAAAGGTCAGCTCTGACTCCACGCTTAATTTGAGCCTTGGGGCAGTTTCCTGTTGGTTTGGCTCCTCTGCTTCCTCCTACATGCTTTATAGAATTGACTGGTACATCTCTGCATCTCTGTGTATAATAGGAATCTTTAGCCTCCTATACCAGAACATTTGAGAATAAATAAATACATAGATTTCAGATTTAAAGGGCCGGTGTTCTGTTGAAATGGGTTACCAGCAGCCTAAATCGACAGTGACGTCTATCGATTCACTTCAGGCCATTGAAATAACCGATCTGTTTACAGTTGTATAGATTCAATAAAGCCAAACCCTGACCTCCCCAGTTTGACGACATGTTTCTTTGGATTAGAGGCACAGGTTTGATGCTGTTTGCACACACGGTGATCACACTTTATATCTTTGTCAAATCTAAACTCATTTATCTGAGTCTGTGTAGTTCATGTTGACGATCATATTCTGCTCAAATAGAGCTCCGACTAAAGGAAGCACACATTAACAGAACAGTTTATCCATCGAATAATGTCCCACTGTAGAATCACCATTATTCACTCATTTAGATGAATCTGGGCAGAGGTAGTTCATTTCCACAGACACATATCTTCTATCAAATAAGACTCCCACTATAGAAGAGAAACATTCTGCAAACTAGTGTTGTAGTACTCGAGACCGGCCTCAGGACCATTTTTTTACAGTCTTGGTCTTGTCTCGGACTCAAGTGTCTTTGGACTCAGTCTTGTCTCGGTCTTGATGGCGCTTGGTCTTTGGTCTTAGTCCTGGACTCAAGGTCTGACACTTGATGAGTGCATGTGATCATACAGCCAGTAAATGTGCAGAGGCTAAAGATTACTGCAAAACCTGTAAGATCATGTCATATACACTTGATTAACTTTTACGTTTTCTGTAAGAGCCAGTGGAAGTTCTCTTAAAGAACGGGTTCTCAAATTGTGGGTGAGGGTTCAAAAATGGGGCACAGAGCGTTTCAGTGCAGTAAAGTTTGCTTGGCTTGTTTTAAGCCCAAAAGACAAAATTAATCCTCTCCAGGCAGGCGTTGCAGATTTGCAACAGCAAAATTCCAATTACCTACTTACTCCACGTCCATATTATATGAGCTTTATTTACTCAGGAGCCTTTTCTCCCATCCATGCTGATAAACGTGGATGATGCAGACTGTGCAAGAATGGCTACACGCAAATGGCCTGCCAGAAGTGCAAAATACTTTTTTTTTTTTTTTTTTACAAAGGATAAAAAAGTCAGAATTGTATATTACTATCCCATATTATAATTTTCCCCAAATATCAGATTTTTCCTGATACTAAAAATTAATTTGAGTCTGAGAGGGTTAACCAGAACAAATGGAAATAGATTTATAAAAAAATAATAATAATAATGATAATTGATATCCAGTATATATGTGCCAAAATAATACTAATAAATGTAGAAAATTACAAAATGGTCTTGATTTGGTCTCAATGGGCCGTGGTCTTGGTTTGTCTCTGTCTCAACCTTTGGAAGTCTCAGTCTTGTCTCAGTTTTGTCTAGGTCTCGACCCTCAGAGGTCTTGGTCTTGTCTCGGTCTTGGGACCCTGTGGTCTCAGACTGCTCTTAATCTCGATTCGTGTGTTCTTGACTGCAACACTACATGAAACAGTGAAATCTTTATATCAAATAGTGTTAAATATGATATATTTAGTACCATAGGCTACAGTGTGAATTTCCTATATAGGAATAAAATGTATAGTGATATTTTATTTATACAGTACCATGTTAAACTAAGTTACAACATTTTCTACAAATGGAAACAAAATAAAATATTATGTAGTGTAAATGATAATGATAAAATCCAATGTTAAATCCAAACTATTCAATCATCCAACATAGGTTTTCTGCCGCAAAAATAACACACACATGTTGAACTGGTCAAAACATACAATAAAACCAATACACTTTTAAAATGTGACTTGTTACTCCACTTTTGCCTCGGGAGCTCAAATCGATGACATTTAAACTGCAACAGCACTTGGGGGTCATGAGCCGTAGAGTTAGGGAGCTCAAATCGACAGGACCCTGATATCTGATTTTTTTTCCCCCCATGTAATTGAGTAAAATGTGTCTTGAGCATGACAAATATATTGTATACACATCTCTTGAGGTAATAATAAATCCACTGTGTACTGTCTGCATCTAATTATAAAAGATTTTATTCACAGTAATCAGGAAGTATGCGGTTAGTATGCTAGTTGTTAGAATTATTGCTCTGGTCTCTGAAAGTTGTGAAAAATGCTCATAAACACATCGTGGTGAATAATGAGGATGTTCTGAATACATAAAGTATGTGAGGAAGAACTTTGGACCACTGCAGACTTTTTAAAATGAACCAGTTCAGTTTTTCACGTTTTACTAAAAAAACAGCAAAAATCAGGTCGAGTTTCTCTTGCAGTCAGTCCCTCCACACATTTCCCCAGACATTTCAGTGACAGTCTCTGCTTGTCCCTGGTCCCTATTAGGGTGATGGACAGTGGTTTACAGTGTGTCTGTTTTAAATGGCTTTGTGCTCGTTTGGTTGGCGTTGGTTCATTAGTGAGGAAGAACCATCCTCTGCTCGCACTGTGACCCTTCACTCATATTAACACACTTACACCGTGTCACATCTG
>NW_026571299.1:22551104-22588604 GCF_026225935.1 Boleophthalmus pectinirostris | reverse complement strand
TGTGTTTACACAGAATCTAATAAGAAAAATACAAGTGGATTTTCACATGACCTTCACACAGGAAATGTGTTACACGCCTGACACTACTCATACTACTAGTACAACTACAACTGCTACTACTACTGCTACTACTACTACTACTACTACTACTACTACTACTACTAGCTACTACTGCTACTACTACTACTACTACTACTGCTACTACTACTACTACTACTGCTATTATACTACTGCTGCTACTACTACTACTACGCTGGCTGCTTTACTACTACTACTACTGCTACTCTACTGCTGCTTTGCTGCTACTTGCTGCTCTGCTTCACTACTGCTGGCTGACTATGACTACTACTACTACTGAGCTGCACTGCTAGAGACTCTCCTGACTTACCTATATTTTTGGCGCCATCCACTGGTCAGACTACAGATAAACTAATAAGACGGGACTGAGAGGAGAGGTGAAGACCAGAAGCAGAGAGGCTGGCCTTTTTCACTTGACTACTGGGAAAACGAGAGTGAATATTTTTACAAAAATCTTAAATATAATGATCTGAAGTGTTTTATTCAAAAGACTAGTGGACCTGACATAGGCACTTTAAACTCCCCTGGCCTGGAGGAGCTGCTCCATTAGCTGTGTAAGCGCAGCTGTTATCCAGTTTGAAAAACCCTCTGCTTCTGCTTCTTTCATTTCACTTTCTATTGAATAAAACATTTTCTCATTCAAAATTCATCTGGAAAAGTCTCCAGAATCTGGCTTCTCCTCTGCCCCTTGTTCATCTCCTGACCTAGAAACAAAATATAGATCTGTGTCTCTGCTGTACAGCACTCTGTGTACAGACAGCGCGGCAGGAAACCTGTCTGCAGTGAAATACCTCAAATTCACAATATGAATCATAAAGTAACTCACAAAAATCTATAGTTTCCCTCTAAATTCAAACATTGACAATTTGACATATTTTGAAAAAAGGACTCTTCTGAGTTTTTAACCGTGCTGCTGTTGTCCTCTCTTCAAAAACACACCTGCAGTTGTATTCAGCTTCATTCAGGCTTGTTGCATTAATTCAAAGGCGTCTTCTCTGAGCCTCAAAAATGCTCTGTTCACATTTTTATTTGCGTCACAGTTAAAACTCTGGACTTCTCCTGTGCTGTTTTGTAGTCCATACACCATCAGCGGCCTCATTCTGCAGCTCACAACAAACACATGGCTCTGGTCCCTGAGAGTAACAAAGGGTCTTAAGAGCATAGAAGATGGAGGCCAGTATGAAGGAGATTACTTTATTTTTCTCCACACAGTACAGGAGAACTTTAAGAACTGCCCGAGCCCACTACCCGATAAAATCCAGGGAGTGAGATAGGAAACAGAAATGTATCTTACAATGGCATTCACCGAGGAGAAGAACTTCAACTGTTTACTTTGCCTTTGTTTATTCCCGTTGCTGAGCTCTAACGTTTAAATACCTCACTGGAAACAGAAATGTAGTTTATAAAGGGCATTTTCTAAATACAAACATTATTTTAAGTTCTACTACTACTACTACTACTACTACTACTACTACTACTACTACTACTACTACTGCTGCTGCTGCTGCTGCTACTATTACTACTACTACTACTACTACTGCTACTACTACTACTACTACTACTACTACTACTACTACTGCTGCTACTACTACTACTACTACTACTGCTGCTACTGCTGCTGCTGCTACTACTACTACTACTACTGCTGCTACTACTACTACTACTACTACTACTACTACTACTACTACTACTACTACTACTACTACTACTACTACTACTACTACTACTACTACTACTACTACTACTACTACTACTACTACTACTACTACTACTACTGCTGCTACTATTACTACTACTGCTACTACTACTACAGCTACTACTACTACTACTATTGTGGGGTGGCAGTAGCTGCGGGGCAGCAGTAGCTCAGTTGGTAGAGCATTCGCCCACTGATCTGAAGGTTGGCGGTTCGAATCCAGCTCATAAACATAAACAACATAAACATCACAGGTTGAGCGGTCAGATTCACTGACCCACAGGTTGGCTGGTGTGATTCCAGCTCCCACAGATGAATGCTGTTGTTGTGTCCTTGGGCAAGACACTTAACCCACCTTGCCCACAGTGTCTCTGTGAATGGGTGAGTGGTTCCTTGTTGTAAAGTGCTTTGAGCACCTTGAAGGGGGAAATGTGCTATAGAAAAATGTGACCATGACCATTTACTAATAATACTGCTGCTACTACTACTTTCAATTCAGGAATTTGATTAGATTGTGATAGACCTACACAAACATCTATACATTCATGTTGGCTCTTTCCATTTTAATGAGAATTAGAAAAAGTGAAAATGATTTATTGTTATTATCGGGAAATAAGATTCACAAACTATGAACCTGGGGAGTTTTCCATGAAGCAAGCTAAAGCAAAAGCCTGGCTTATTTGGCCAGATCTGTTCCAAGTGTCACTTGAGCCTTTTACAGTCCATACGCTCCTATGCACCACCAGAAAAACCACACAATTCAACTTTTAGAAAATGTACGATCACACATCAGGAAGAGGTCAGGCAACTTCATTCCCCAAGCATATTAACCAGACTCCACACTCTGCACCTGCCTCCTCTCTGTCCATGGAGCGACCAGGAGAGGAGGAGGAGAACAGGACAGGAGGGGGGGTCTTGTTTTTCCTCTTGCTCTTCAGATCAGAATGACCAGAAATGTTCGGTGGCCCAAATCAAACTCTGCAGATGTGCTCTTTAGCTCTTCTCTCATTTAGTCAGCTCATAAAAACATCACATTTTTGGCCCATTTTCCGTGATGTTGTTGCTCCTTTGCTCTGGCCTTCCCAGAGAGAGGAAACTTAGAAGGATCATTCAAAATTTCAAGAGAAAAAGAAACAAAGATAGAGGAAAAAGAGGAACAGAAGAGAGAGAGAGAGAGAGAGGAGGATGAGAAAAGAGAAAGAGGAATTTAGTGCTTGTTGTTGTTGTTGTTGTTGTTGTTGTGTTGTTGTCTGCAGACTCTTCTCTGGTGTCACAGTCGTGAATTAGACTGTGACATTTATACAACCAATGACCCCAGATGAACTGAGCCAGTCCTGGAATAAACCTGGTTCAGTCTTGATTCAGTCCTGGTTTAGTCCAAATTTAGCTTGAAAACTGAACTGGTTTAATCCTAGAACTAGGTTTAGACCTGGTTTAGACCTGGTTTAGACCTGGTGTAGACCTGGTGTAGACCTGGTTTAATGCAGCTCTTTTCAAAGGTATGTAGAGGTAATCTGGTAGTCCCAGTTTAAACCGATGGTTTAGTCCCAGTTTAATCCTGGTTTGAAACCGGTTTTAATTTAGAACCAGTTTTAATCCTGTTTTAGACAGTGGTTTAAACCTAATTTACTCTTGGTTTAATCCTTATTTAATTCTGGTTTAGACCTTCTATAGTTCTGTTTTAGAACTGGTTAATTCCCGGTTTAGTCCCAGTTTAGTCCTGGTTTAGTCCTCATCTACTTTAGATGCTGCTTTTTTTTTTCCTAGTTAACTTCAGATTTAGACCTTGCTTATTTTTAGTTTAGTCCTGGTTTAGTCCTGGTTTCAATAATGTTAAGACTTCGTACAGTCCTAGTTTAGTCCTGGTTTAGACCAAATTTAGAGCTGGTTTAATCTTGGGACTAGGTTTAGACCTGGTTTAGTGCAGCTCTTTTCAAAGGCAAGTATTAGAGGTGCTTAGTACTGGTTTAACCAACGGTTTAGTCCCGATTTAATTCTGGTTTAGAACCGGTTTTAATTTAGAACCAGTTTTAATTCTGTTTTAACCAGTGGTTTAGACCTAATTAGTCTTAGTCTTGGTTTAATCCTTGATTAATAATGGTGGTCTGTTTTAGAACTGGTTAATTCCCAGTTTTGTTAAGGCCTGGTTTAGTCCTGGTGGAGTCCTCATCTAGTTTAGATCCTGTTTTTTTTTTTTTTTTTTTTTTCCTAGTTAAATCCAGATTTAAATAGTGTTAAGACCTTGTTCAGTCCTGGTTTAGTTCTGGTATAATCCTGGTTTAGTCCTGCTTTAGCTCTGTACACTGTGTATCTGAGTTGCGTTTGCTCACATGTTTGTTTTCTATTTCTTTCCATTGCCTGTTCCTTGATCCACCTCTGTCTGTTTGCTCCTTTTAAGTCCAAAGAATTGAATTGAACAAACTCATTTAAAAACAAACGTCAGATTCTGAGCTCAATTATAAAAGTAGACATTTTAATTAGTTTTAAGGCAATCCAATACAAAGCATCTCACACCATATAACAATTATCATGTACAGTTAAAAACCTGTTTCAACAAAAAAGGGCGTCATGCAAATTGGAAAACAAACCATAGAAATGTGGGATTCAGTGAGTGCTAACGTAACATGCTCATCGCTACAGTTAGCTTCCCCACTGTTGTAAAACCAGGCACAAGAGAAGATAGAAACAGTCCACATAGAGCCAAAAAGGCCGCCCACATGCACGGTACCCACTCGTGCGGATTTTCACAAGATAAACATGCAGACCATCATCGAACGACCAATCGGGAGTCAGGGAGGGAGGGGTTAGGGGGAGGGGCTGGGGTCACTGGAGCGGACTGGTCTGGTTTGGGTCAGAATTGACTCTATTCACTCACTCTAACGTCACGAACCAGGAAGACGTTTGGAAACACGCGATGACAGCTTCAGGCAGGCTCTGACAAAATCTTGGAAACACAAGGAAATGTCCCAGTTTTCTTCATCTACATTAGAGCACGGAAATCCAACCAAAGGTTGATGGATTAGGACAAATATTTAGGACTTATGTTTGGACTCTGGGAGAACTCGGACACATCAGCGCGTCAGTTGTTTCCTGTCTACAGTAAAACCACTCGCTTTGAGACATCTTAAGCCGGGTGTACACTGTGCAATTTTTAAAAAAAATTTTAGCTGATTTTTCACTCATGCAACTGTTTTTGAGATCGGGCTGACTTTTGGCTTAATCGTGTCGTGCTTTGTGTAGTATTCATGGGGTAACGAGAACCGATTAATACCTCATGACTAGCTCCCGATCGGCAATCGTTGGTCGCAAGAATATCAAACCTGTCTGAACTCCAGTCGCCTCTCATGAGGGTTTTGTCGTTCCATGAACTGTGAACATTTAAACCCTGCGATTTGGTCGTACAGTTTGAGCTGGGGCTGAGTGATTGAAAAACGATCGAAAATATTGCACAGTGTACATCCGGCGTTAAGATTTCAAAGATCAGAGCTCTGCACTTCTAGTTTAGATACAAGTCTGTACTGTGATATTATTATTATTATTATTATTAGTGAAATGTGCTAACCCTAACCCTAATACTTCAGGTACATGATTTTTAAAGCGTAAAAGATTGGAGATAAAGTCCAAAGGGAGTAGAGTCACTATCTCTAATCTGCAGCTTCACTTCGATCCGTGCGCTGTGTGGATGGAAACAGACACACGTGAGGAACTGTCTCGCCTTTTTACTTTATAAGAATGAAAAAAACTGGATCAACAGCATGGTTTTGTGGACTGGATGTCATTATTTGTGGAGGACAATTTCTATGGATAATGCAGATGAGACGCTGCACTTTAAATTTACCACTTTACGAGAGGTGAGGTTACCACTTTACAAGAGTCTTTTCGCTATATCCCGAGTTTGTATTTTGCATCTCTGTGTTAGAAGCCAAACAAACAGTAAACAATATCCTATGTGTGTCATTAGGCCTATGAAAATAGTGTGACTTTAATTGTGTCGGGTTCGGTCGGTTCGGACACAAATATCTTTATGCCTGTGGGCTCGAGTCGGATTCAATCACTGCTCTGTTGGACGCAGACCGGGCTCGGACAAAAAAATTCAACCCGAGTGTTCCGTTATGTTTGGCTAATCAACAATTTCAACCAGACCTCAGTTTTCATCATTTCCCCACTGACACACAACTCCGAGTGCACTGGGTACACGTGATTAGAAGAGACGAAGCGCCAAATTCCAGATGATTCCAAACAGCACATACGTCTGCAGTCTTCATTTTACCCCTGATCACATTTACTTCAGTGGGTTTGATCACAGACGGTTGGTGAGCCCAGTGTCGGGAACTACACCGGAAGTCTTCCTGGTTTGTAAAGTGAATAGAGCCTGTAGGAGTGTTGGACGTAGATGTTCAATGATGGAAATGGCTCTTGACACATGACATTTGTTACCTATAGTTTGATATTGTTAGTTTTGCGAATTTAATAAATGTGTATGTATAAGGCCTCGCTCAGACGCCAGAGGTCCAGCTGTGACTCTAGTGTGGAGAAAGAGTTGGCGCCCAGCTGACCGCTCTTATGGACACTTTAACTTTTCAATCCAGGTTGGTCAAAAAGGCCAGCTACAGTATAAAGAGAATGTCATTGTGCTGCACCATATAGTCCCATCACATTTACATCACTTTTTAATTACTTAAAGGTTGTATAGAGGATTTTTTTAAAGGAAGAGGAATACAGCGACAGTTCTTTTTCAAATGCTGTGCATGCTTGACACCACCTTCCTCCTCCACAGCTCCCTCAGTAGAAACATCTCCTCCCGCCTCTTTACTCTAGAAATCACACTTGTTTACATCTAGTGCGCGTTCAGAATTACTGTTGAAGTGACCTGTCTAGACGTAACTTAGCGAGCGACGTGTCAGTTTTTAGACCCTTCGTCTGCTTCATTCGCGCAATTGCTGGAAGAAATCTCCAAGAATCACCTCAGTTTGGCTTTGCTCCTTTTCTCCTTCTCTTCTTTTTTCAGCGACCTCAAAAATGGATTTTCTTTTGTGGCGAACTGGTTGTGAATTCTTGTCCACCATTGCAACAAACTTTGTGAGAAATGCGAGGAAGCGACAGTTGGAAAAAACCTCTAAGAACCGCCGCATAAACCACGTAATCCCTGTGTGCCGACGAGTCAGTTGCACAAGAAATGTGGGAAGTTTGACTGACAATCTAACAGCCAATAGAAAATGAGGCAGCCTTGTTTTCTATTGGCTGATGTTTATCTGGCCTCAACACATCCACAGTTGATGGATTTTCATTCTTTTTATTTTTTGGTCATCATAATTACAAGGCTGCTGTGTCTCTGTAATGGTATTTTAAACTTTCATTGACAATTTCAAAGGAAAAAAAAAAAAAAAATCCTCCGTACAACCTTTAAAGAGCCATTAAACACCCTCCCGAAGCTTTACTCCGCCCCTAAGCAAAATCTGAAAAATCCTCCAGCGTGAGCAGAGGGTTGGGGGGAGCGGGTGTGGGGCTCTGGAGCAATGATTGACAGCCGACCGACACCCACAACAATGCAAGTCAGCGCAGACTTTGAAACAGCGTTTCCCTTTTCTCAAGACACAGCAGGACATCGCGGTGACCAGCGGTGCCAGGTCGGGGCGGGGCTGACAGAGGCTCCTCATGTTCTGCCTGTAGATGCCAGTGGCTGTGCTCTTCACGTAATAACCTGCATCTGACTCACTGTACTGGCCGTCGTTGATCCTAAAGAGACTGTTACAGACATGGCTTTGGACCCAGAAGTCTGATTTTTAACAAATATGCACTAAAATGCCAAAATAAAGCCAGGGATAGAGACACACTTCTATTTTAGACCCATTTACACAGAGAATCAGTAGAAAAAAAGTGATTTTGGTGTTTCATGGCCTCCAAATTACTTTTTGTTTGGAGGGTCTGTTCCACATGTTCCACAGTGTGACATTAAACAGCTCTACCACATTTATTCAGTTACAGGTGGATTTATAACTCAAAAATACCTAGAAAAACAGACATTCTGACCTGAAACTTGGTCTGGTTTGGTCTCCATGGAGAAAAGCTTTTGACGGACCCTTCACCAGAAAAGTTACACAATACACCTACACCCTTTTTATCATGCTGTTTTCATTCTTATGTCGTTGTCCACTGTCATGAGGTTGTATGAATTGTTTGTTATCACTGACTGTGAAACAACTGCCCCTCGAGGACCTAGTAAAGAGCTGAAGTCGCAGAAGTGTGGGAGGAGTTTAGCACCTGTGTCACACTCAGACATGTGCTGTTGTGTCGCTGCCTTTGAAAGCTGCACACACCAGACCACGTGTACACACCGGAACTATGGATTTATGAAGGGAAAGTCTGTGGCGTTCATAGACTGTATAAAGAAATGGACTTGGGGAGTGTGACTTTAGCTCCAGTCAAATGAAGCTCATCAAGGTTGCAGTTACAGCAGTGCATCGCTGGTTTAGCAGGACCAAAATCAGGGAAAGAAGCCGTCTGATTGGGCTGTTATTATTATGTTCATATCTTAATTTACCGAGGAGGAGGCCCCGGGGAAGACCCAGGATACGCTGGAGGGACTAGCTGACCTGGGAGCACCTCGGGATCCTCCTGGAAGAGCCGGAGGAAGTGTGTGTGGAGAGGTGCTACCTCCATGATGGATAAATGATCTTGATTTACAGACAAAATAAAACAGGGGATGATGGTTTTTCAACACAATGTAAACTGGAGCCAGAGTCAAAGTACCTGGACACTTGCCCATGAACACTTCCTATCTGAACGTAGCGGTTCATTTACATAAACAGTCCATGGTTTGGCTGTGGCGTCTGGCGCGGCGTGAGGTCTGAGCTCCTATCGTTGCTTTGATTTATACAGAATTCCTTTACCCAGTGCACGTGAGCTGCATCGTGAGCACCCTGATGTTAAACTTTAAACTAAATGTATTCACCGAAATGTGATTATGAATATGGCTGAGAAGGTTTGATCCTGAAATGTGTGAAATTTTGACCCAACCAAACAGTACAGTCCAGTGAACAGCAGCCTAACATCACGGGACAAGAAATGGCTTTTCATCATAGACTTTAAAAATAAACATTTCAAAAATATATTCATAAACATTTACTGTGACCGACCTCCTTCCCCAGAATACTACTGAACTTTTACTCACAAACACTTTCAGATGTACAAACAGGAGCCATTTTCAACTGTTTCCTGTGCTGCCATCATTACACCACTCCAAATTTTCTGCTACATTTGTGGTTTGAAAAGAAACTTTTCAGATTGAAATCACAAGACCTCTGTTTAGTTTTGAAGCAGAAAGCAGCTTGAAATCAAATGAATGTGATGGAACCTTGAGAAATGATGCCGTCCTGTCCTGTTGAATCCATGTTGGAAAAGCTACTTTGCACTGACATCAAGTAGGGGGTCTTCTGCATACACATCTATGGTGGAATATTCAGCAGTTACATCACAGTTTTTAGTTAAATACAAAATGGATTTAAAGAGCACACGTTCAGGAGCCTGTGATCAGTCCGAGCGTTCACGGTCCTGTTTAGGAGTTTGATTTTCACCTTACTCAGAGGTGTATTTTGTGACTATTGTATTGATTGATTCATGCATAAATACATCAATAAATATAAAAAGAGCCAGTCTTTTGAACTCATTTCACTGCACAAAGAAACACTGAAACATCTTTTTAGGGTCATTTTTGTGCGTCCAGTCTGAAGGTGCAGAATGTGACGCCAGATGACGTCTCTTTTCCAGACGTCCAGTATTGATGTTTGTTTTTCCTACAGGGATGCAGAAAAGAGGAGCTGTGTGAATGTTCACGTGTGAATGTTCATGTGTGAATGTTCTGTGGGTCTGACCACTCAACCAATAATGTTTTATGTCTAGATCAGGATTCAAACTGTTCATCTTCAGATCAGTGAACAAATGCTCTACTAACTGAGCTACACTGCTGCCCGCCAATGTCGTCCTTTTAGACAGTTTTTATGGTTAAACTGATAATGGGCCCATAGAATTATCATCATTTTTATATGAACAGGATATCATTTTCCACAAATTGCATTTCCAAAGAAATAAATAAAATACCTAAAGTAGTTAATTAAATGGAACAGAAATATAATGTACTTAAATTAATAATTTATAATAAATCTTTAATCTCAAATAATCAAAATTAATATTAATAAATTTTCTTATTATTATGTTGATTTTTGTAATCAATAAAAAAGTATTATATGCATTAATAAATTAATTTTTCTACGCCTGTGTGAGACGTCCTTGTGACGTCCAAAAAAGTCCCTAATCAAATGTTCAAACAGATGTTTCATACAGAGTGACGTCCAAGTGGCTCAGAGTTAGACGTCCAAAGAGTGGACGTCGTTTGCACATCATTTAGTCCAGAACTGGTCTTGGACCCACAGACACAACATAGACATGATCTGCACGTCCATCATATGTCTCATGTTTAGTGGGTTAGACTCAAAAGATTTGGATGAAAGAGCCAAAAGTAGCAATACTAGTGTACACATGATCTGTCACTGCATAAAGGAATTAGAAGCGTCTGGGGAGGGGGAGACTTTTCATCACACACCTCTTATTCTAGTTTATGTAACAAATGTTAAAAACAGTGAATGAATGAATGAAAATAACACGAGTGTGCTTCTGTTGTGACCTGGTGCTGCTGATGTCATGAGAGCGAACAGGAGCTGACTGGAGGTCTCTGAAGCATCTGTGGATCTGTGATGATCTGATCCTGTGTTCAGATGATGAAACGCCGGAGCAACAGAGCAGCTGTACCTCTGCCAATCACCACAGATCCGTGTGCCTGTCTTTTCTATTAGAATAGGCTTTGGACTAGTTAGAATGTAAAGGCTCGCTCCAAAAATACCTCTAAATTTAGACGTTATGAAATGAAAAATCCAAGACAGTCAAACCTAAACCGGAAAAACCCTCAAGATATTTGTTTTTAAAGAATTCAAACTAAAGGGGTGTGTCTAATATTTGAAACGATGCATACTTTAATACATCTTTGCACTAGAATAAAAATAAATAAATATCGTATCGTGAGATGCATATCGTGAAAATATGGAGGGATTTGGATATCATTACATCACTATAAGCAGCTCTGACCAGGACCATGGACGCTCATGTTGATCAAAGGCTCTTGAAAATGCTCTTTAAATTCAGGCAAACTAAAAATAATGTTAATTGTTAAAATGAAAAACAAAATGAGACATGCTAGAACATAATCTAAGCTTATGTGGCTACGTTGGTAATGTTGTACCGCCATGGTAACTGCTGAACATTCATCCATACACATACAGCGTGATGTCAGTGTAATAGATAGTAGAGAATGTGAAGGCTAATTAAATTCCACAATACAATACTTGAAGAGGACAGATATCCTTGTCTGTAAAGTTCTCATTTTCACCTGGTCATAGGACAAATAAAAGTATCATCTCAAAATATGAATCTACCGTCTTGACATGAAACATAACAATGAATTCATGAAAGTTCAAATAGTGGGATTGCGCTTAATTAAACAGGAAATTAATTACAGCGTTCACAATGAGCCCTTAATGTGATTAGTGCAGCACACTCCCTTATTGCCACTGTAATTAATTCGCATGATTAATTTAATTTCATTCATTTTTGCAGTCAGCTGTTTCAAATCTCTTTTTACCCCCTATTCAGTGTAACCTCACCAAAGCACAGTCTCGACTACAGTACGCAACGCTTTATGTTTTATAAATTAAACACTGAAGTTTCAAATATTCAAATTAAAGCTATGTAACATTTTTTTCTGTGCCCATTGGAAAGTGTCACGGTATGGCATTAATTGCAATTGCGGATGTTGTTATTGCTAAAAAAGACCTCGAAAAACATGCAAACTTACTAAATCTACACATTTACAACTTTCCACATGCTTGTTTCCATAGAGACAGATGCATTTATTGCCATACTGTGGAACATTCCAGTCAAAGAAATAACATCTCTATGGAGACAACCGCTCCACGAGAAATGTTACATAGTGCACCTTTAGAAATAATCAAAATGTCAGAATAGACTATGAGCCCCAAAGTGGACCTCCATGAAGTTGGCCTCCATCAAACGCAAACCTACACAGAAACTATGTCAATTTTTTGTGCTGCAAAAAGTTTTGTTTGTGGTGCTTTAGTTTTGGAGATATTAACAGTTCTTTTATAGGTCAGACTGGGGTCAGCCAGCCCTCAGGAAGTTTCAGAATGCTCTAAAACGGCCAAAATGGTTTCATTTGTTTGTGCTTTGTTTGTGCTGCAAAAAGTGGTGCTTAAAGTATTAGCAGTTTTATTTTCAGCTGATGACGTCATCCAGCCCCTCAAAATATTAAACAGCCTCAAAACAGCAGAAAAATATACAAAACATTTGTATTTCATTTGTGCTGTGACAGTTTTCATTTGTGCAAGTATATTTCTAAAATTACTTATTATTTTTGTGGAAATTATACAACATCATTTCTGCTCAGCTGACAGCAGCAAAATCCACAAAACTAGTGAAGATAAAGGGTCTCAGGCTGTGGAAAAGTCATAATTTCTATAAAAATAATAATGACTAATTTTAGAAATATACTCACATAAGTGAAAATGATCACAGCATAAATGAAATACAAACAGTTTGTATTATTTTCTGCTTGTTTTGAGACTATTTTGAGACATTTTGAGGAGCGACATCATTGGCCCAAAATAAAACTGCTGATAATTTAAGAATCATAATCACAAAAACAAAACTTTTTGCAGCACAAAACAGCACAAATGAAGCACAAACGATTAGCTCTATTTTGGGCAAATGTTGTAGAGCATTTTGAAGCTTCCTGGAGGCTGCTGACCACAATTTGAATCGTTAATATCTCAAAAACTAAAGCAGCACAAACAAAACTTTTTGCAGCAGAAAACGACACAAATGCAGCACAAACGACTGACATATTTTTGTATAAGTTAGTGTTTGATGGGGGCCAACTTCATGGAGGTCCCAAACCATGTGTATATGAAGAGGTTGTGTTGTGTCTGGGAGGGCATCTGGCTTTAAATACACAAACCAGTCGATCAAAATGGACTAAGATGGTTGCATGTGGTGTTGAGATAGGCCTGCTGGAATCGCCAAAACAAAACAGAGGTGGTGATTTAACCTTTAACCCTTCAGCGGCCAAAAGGAAAGTTCAAATATTACAAAGGTGTGATTTGCATACAAACGGGCGTCCATAGAAAAGAAGAGCAGCACGTTGCACTGGAGTCACACTGATGGAGGAAACTCAGGAGACGCTTGTGCTTTGTTGTGAGTCGCTGTCGGCCATTTTCAAAGTAAGAGGTGACATGCCAGGCCAAAAGAGTGAGAGGGGAGTACATACGACATGCTCTTGTAAACATTTAAGAGATCGTTTTTAGAGGAGATTTGTAACAATGTTCTTTGTGGGTTTGGGTCAGTTTCTGAAAAGTGTGGAACAAGTATTTTACTCAAATCAAAGTGCATATGAAAGATTTTCTAATTCTGACTCGGTTTGGTGGAAAAGTACCTGTGGTCAATATTTATCACAGTTTTACATAAGTTAAGTGATGGGTTGTGGAAAAATATTCAGAGGAAAAGTACAAATATACAGAAACTAACTATGTCATCAACACAGAAAACTCCATCCAAAATGCAAAATTGCATTTGTGGACAAGGAAGATATTTCAGCTTTTCTGGATTTAACTAAAGTGTGATTTTTCCTCTTGTTCCACTGTTGTGACGCTTCAACCAATCAGATTCAAAGAGTCGTCAGGACAAGTTAGTCTTGGCCCTCGTTAACATTATGTTAACTATGTTTTGGTCAAATGAGCAGTTTGACCTGTCATATTCTAACCCTGCACAGCAGACGGATTCTCATCAGATTTGTGAGTTCACAAACTTACATTAATCCACCTTGGCGGCCGCTGGTGCGATACGGCTCGACAGGTGGTCAGCGACCAATCACATCGTAGCATTGAGGTTTGTGCAGAAGCCAAAGGCAAAGCTCCCAAATATGGCAACATCAACAAATGTACTTCAGCCTATTTTAACTTCAATAAAGACTATTTAGTTTGTGGAAAACATGTGAGGAAAGTAAGAACCTTGTGCATTTGTTGATAGAGAAGATGCCTGTACTTTTCTTTCAACAAGATGTAACTAAAGTTTGATTTCGTGGCTGGGTCTCATGTATTGACGCTTCAACCAATCAGTCTGAAACAGTTGTCATGACTACCTGCATTTTTTCTTTCAGAGAAAGCCGTTCCAGACTGATAATGTGTAAAACTCACATATCATGTCATATGCACTTTAATTTGTTAATGTTAGGCCCTGGATGGAGCTCAGAGTAGAGTCGCTGCTCCTTCAAATCAAGAGGAGGTGTGTGGGGAAAGGCCAGTCTCTGTACAAACACCTGCTCTTTGCGTGAGGCATGACAGATGTAGAAGACAACAATACAGTCAAATACTGCTGGTTTCAGAACCTGACCCAAAGAAAGAAGAATTTGAAGTGTAAACATCACACCTGAAGTCCATCAGCAGATATTTGGGTAAATCTTGGATTATAAAAACTCCAGACGAAGGAAAAGGCGCCTAAAAGGTATAATCGCATCACGATTTAGGCCACGACGAGACTGACAGGCAAGGTCAAAGGTCAAAAGTCACACATCCTGGACACAGATGAAAAACGGCACAGACGCCACCACGAAACAGTCACTGCCTCTGAGTCTGCTGCAGGACACTGGACACCGGAGCAAGGGAAAACCGGAGCAAAAATCCTCAAATACACAATCCAAAAATCCAAGAACAGGAAAAGACAAGTGCTGGAGTCTGAGACAGAACACAGGCCGGGCTGGAGGTGTACTCTATTTTGCATCCTTGTCCTCTTCACTTGACCCACTCTGTGATCCTGCCCATGTCTGAACACATAGGACTGCTAAGGCTGTAATATTGCTCTGTTTTAATGCAGCCAACGTGAAAAATGAAGAGTTCATTTGCTAAAACAGATATCTCTGATTTGAGACATTATCGCAACTTTTTTCCCCCTTTTTGATACCATCATCTACACTTGGGGGATTAGGGGGATTGATCAAGAAGAGATGGAAAAAATATTTAAACTACATTAACATGAATTCATATTTTGACAACACTGTTAGACAAAAAATAAGCTGTAAGCCTTTGGTTGGTGTATTCCTTCATTCATCCAGTCGTCCAAAGCTGATCATCTGGACGTTTCAGCTCCATCCAGAAGCACTTTTACATTTCATGGTTCTGTCTCGAGACACTACGATTTATCCTACTGTGAGTTTAAGTAGTTCAGGTTCAGCCCCAAACAGAGAAGTTTAGAGTGACCTGACCATGTTTAGAGCTAGAATCCTTATAGGTCGTTATGTCCTATGTCATAATCGGACGACAAGCAATCTGTTTTTTTGGAAATTAACTCTTCAAATATTATTAACTGCTTTCTAATTCTTAATCCTGAGGTATTGGTCAAATGCAAAGGATCAATGGGTCTCAGTCATCAAGGAAACAAGGAATCAAGGAATCAAGGATGCAAAATAGTCCTACTGACACTCGTGCACTCCTCCTCCTCCTGTCTGGAAGCAGCCCCTCCCTGTGTTGGCTTGTCTGTTGGCGTCCCTGTGTTTAGCGTCCCGGTGTGAGCTCGGTCTGTGGGTGCATGCTGGCTCCGCTGGGTTCAGATTTGCGTGTGGTGGTGCGTGTGTCCAGTAGGGGGCGTGTAAGGCGGAGGGGCGGGGTTGGGTTTGATGCCTCGACTCTTCATGTACGAGATGAACTGATCCGGGATCTCGGCCAGAACGTCCTTCGCCAACCGCGCCATACTCAAGACGTGGTTCCCCGTGCGGTCCATGTAGTCTCTGAAAGGGACAAACTGAGGGACAGAGAGAGAGAAGGGGTCAGTCTGGTCTAATGTTTTCTACAATTTTAAACTTGATTTCCATAATAATGAACAGATTTGATACTCAATACTGATTCTGATATCACAATGATTAAAAAAAAAAAAAAATTTACAGAATGGAATGGAATTTTCAACATTAAATGATAGTTCTCGGTTATTTTCGATTCTCATGTGTCTTATATGTGTGTAATCCTCAGTGGTGCAGTAGGTTCATAATGTCCTTGTCTGTATACTCGTCTATGTGCTCTTCTACTTGTTCTTCTTCTAAAACTATACAGGAAAGGTATATTTTTGTTCTGTCGATGTGACTCTTTTAGTATCAATACCTGCTCAAATGAGTATCTACTTTTGATATGGTAAATGGTAAATGGTCACATTTTTCTATAGCACTTTTCCACCTTCAAGGCACTCAAAGCGCTTTACAACAAGGAACCACTCACGATGATACTAGTATCTGACTTTTGATACTTTTGACAACCCTAGTCTGGTCCCCACTCTCTCCATCACATCTCAAGACAGAACAAACATGATTTTCCAATCTGACTTGTTTATTTCAGTGATGCATGGAGCTCATTGGTCACCATCATTTTGATCAAAATAATACAAAATTTTGATACGAACTGACACTGTGTCTCTCTCATTGGCTAATCCACTTGTCAATCACATGCACTTCACTCACACAGATGCACCTGTGACCTGACTCACATCTTTGTCAAGTATTGCAGAAGTGTGTGCTTCCCAAGCAAGGAAATGAGGCTGAGTTCACATCTCCTGGTTTGGTTGGAGGATAGTAGCCAGAATGATTTTAAGGAGTAAATGTGTGTAATCCCTCAGCCGCACAGGTAAAGCCCTCAGCACAAGAACATTGAATTCTGTCAACTGTCAGACCTGCACAATCCTCCTGGATGAGCACAGAAATATATTCACTCTCAAAAACTTTTGCTCAATGGACAGAATTTAATTTACTTTTGCTAAAAAGTTTCTTTTCCTTTGCTCTCTGCACTAAGTCACTCCCCCTTCAGAGTGTTCACAACACAATTAGCATGCAGCATCCCACTAATGAAACTACTGCACATCAGGATTTTCAAGTTATTGTGTAGAATTTTGTATCATGTTTTTATATATTTATGGAGAATTGTTGTGAAGCGAGGGTGATGTGGGGGTGTGGCCTGAGTCTTATACAGAATCTTACTGCTAACTATAAGGAGGGCTTCATTAGGGGCCAGTAGAGATCACTAGATGACTCAAACATGCATGGATGACACATAAATCCTCTTCAGACAAAAAAACTAAAAATCTTTTTTTGCACAATACTCCTCTTTAAGTAGGGACAAGCACAAATAACTTGCATAAATAAAGTGACAAATCACTTGAGTCTTCTGTGAGTTTTTGGTGAAGATGTTTGAGCATCTTTACACATTTTACAAAACCCTTTTTGCTGTCAGCCTGTAAACATCCTCTCCGCTCTCTTGGGAACATCCAGTGCACAGATTAGCAGCAGATTATCATAAAAAAACGAAACAAACACAAGGCTTAAGGCCCCTCTTTGTCCCAACAGTAATCGGATCAAGTTCAGCCAAATCTATCTCCCAAATTTAGTCCCATTTTCTGTCAAAATTTCCACACTAAAAGCCGCCGTGCTCAATTTTGACTGTCTTAAAACGTGAAAACAGAACTAGTTCATTTTAAACAGTTTGCATTGGTCCAAAGTTCTTCTTCACTTACCTTATGCAGTCAGAACATCCTCATTATTCTGCAGAATCAGTGGGCAAAGTGTTAAACTTTGATTTTGTTCATAATGATAGGTGACCAATGAGCTCCCTCGTTTCACGTGCATCTCTGAGCAGGGAGATGCTTCTGGCTCCATTGCATCATCATTTTGTTCTTAAAATGCTGGTATTAACCCGCTCTACATGAACCTGGTGTTTTTATTTCACATTGTGAGCTTCATAGGAATGTAGGTGAATTTAAACCCATAAGAACCAGACCCATTTTTCCTTAAAGGAAAATTATGTGTGATATACCACAGACCAAATGGACACATAGAACACATTTCTGATGTTTTTTCAGGATAACACTTTTCATACCAGAGATGTGGTTTGTTACATTATGTCACATTGGGCGTTAGTGGTAAACTTATTCCTTATTTCAAAATAAGTAAACCTGACAGTTATTACTGCTTGGTAACAGAAAATTACCTTTTTATTTACATTTTCAACAACATATATCAAAGCTGTGACTTTAATAGCAAGGTTTAACATAAAATTCGTCTTCAGTTTTGCTTTGCTTCACAAAATATGCCAAATGTGCAAATATGCATCAAAATAAATAACACTGCCTATTTTGGGAGCATTCGCAACAAGCTACCATAGGTACAGAGAACTGAACAACAGATCTAAAACAGAAACTGTGCAAAAAAAAAAAAAAAAAAAAAAAAAAGCTCAAGAGAAATAGAACCCTTGTATCATCAGTACCATGTGTGAAACATTTTCTCAGTTCTTTTGTCTGTTAAGTATCTCTAGCCTTTTAGTCTAAGCCAGATGCTAAGACCTGTTTTTTTCCTCAGTGAAGCAAAGATGGACATCACCTTTCTCACTGAAAGTGGTGGTTGCATTGATTTTGCAGAGTTTGCAGTGGCCATGCCTGTCACATTTCACAGGCCAGTGTGCAACTTGGTCAGTACGAACATTATCTGGAAGTCCACCACAAACCCTCTTGGGCAGTGGTGGTGGTGGAGATGTGATGGTGTGCCAGAACAAGTAGATGTACCACCTTTGTGAACTCATGTGGTACTTGCACCTTGCAATGTATGCATAAAGGATGTCTACTCCTCACATGAGCATGTTGTAGTCCTTCACAATGTGTGGCCTCCTAACACACTGTGAAGGAGTAAGACACCAATGTATGGTGTTATGAAATTTCTGAAGTACTCCAGAGGACTAAGAATATTGTCTGGATGTGTGACATGTGGTCCTTTGTGCATTCAGGGGTTTCAAAAGGCTTCTTCCTCTAAGAATTTTTTTTTTCCCTTGGACAGTTTCTTGTTTTTTTTTCCTAGGATGGATGTATTTTGGTGCCCTGAATTCACGTTTGGTTGTGGTACATCATCTGATGTACTTGATTCACTACTGTCTGAATCACCACACTCACTTGACTCGTCACCCTCCCTGTCTTGGCTATTGGGCTTATAAAGAGTGTTATCAGGGTTTTCATCTGAGCTATCGTCACATCCCTCAAACTCACTATCATCTCCCACGATGACCTCTAGTGCATTCCTGAAGAATGTTGCACTTGTTCTTTTTGCATACTACAAATTAAATAGAAATAAAAGAATATTTATTATTCATGGGATGGTAAAAATTTGTGAGCACTATGTACAGATTTGCAAAAAAGTGTTTTGTAATCCAAACCAAATACTTATTATATTTATATTTACTTATATTATATTATTATAGTATAGTATAGATAATTTTTTGCTTCTGTTTGTTCAGTACACTTTTAATTGATCAGCAGTACATATTTCAACTTAATATAACTGATACAGCTAAATTAATTGGGTGGATTATTACCGTTTTTGTTATTGTGACAAATAGGTCACATCAATTTTTCATTCTTATTTTAAGGCTAAAAGCCCGATGTGACATATATGTTACAGCAATATTTCCCTACCTGGTTTGATATTACTTTCTTCAATAAATATGGTCAGACCAGGTTGAACGCAATATAGGACATGTTATCAAAGCATGGGAACTGTTGACTGTGTTTGAAATTACCTGTAGTATCAAAAAACAGCTTTTTGAAATGAGCTGCTTCCTTGAAATTTGCATCCAGACTAAACCAGCATTTTGGAGAGCCCACTTCCTGTTAGTGTCACATGACTGTCACATGGTCATCATACCAGGATGTTTAGTATACGTTGCTTAGGGACTTAAAGCTTTATTTCTTACCTTAACTCATTATGAGGAAGAGACTGGGGCATTCAAAGTGTTTGTTACACTGGTGTCACCGTGGGTTCTTATGGGTTAAATATTTAGGTTTATTACTTGACTCAAAACTTAATTTTAAAAGTCACATTAAAAAACTTGGAAATACACTGAAGTTTAACTTGATGAATTTTAAACATATAAGAAATTCTTTAACAGTTGAGGCCTCAAATACATATTTTAATGCCATGATTGTCTCACATCTTTGTTATTGTATTACAAGCTGGTCTCAAGCGTGTGAAACATCTATAGAGCCGATAAAAACATTGTATAAATGAGCACTAAAAGTCCATGATAAAAAGTCTCGCCTGCACCAGCACTGTTCAATACTTGTCAAATATAAATTGCTCAATTTTGATAACTTGCTTAAATTTAATCAAATGTTAACATTATTTAAAATCATTCATAATTCAGTGGCTCCCCCATTGAGAAAGTTTGTGGTGCTCAGTTCAGAGAAAACCTGCTGAGTCACACGGTCCAAAGCCAGAGGAGAGAGTCGTGTTCCAAGATGCAGAACCTCATTTGGTCAATCATCATTTTCATATAGAGCCGTAAGTCTCTGGAACAGCCTCCCGCATGAAATTATATCATGTACTAATTATGAAATGTTTGCACACCTGAACAAACAAAGACTTTAACTAAACAAACCTGTATACATGAATCTGTCCTGTATGAATGCAGCAATATGACCTGTACATAATGTATGGATGTGGTGACTGACACTGAATGGGATTAGTTTTACTTTTAGCTGATTGGAGGAATGATTGCATCACTCTACATTGTATTGTATTTTATTGGCATGTTGGCCATTTATGACATCAACCTGTCTGAAGGGACTGAAGGTGGAATTTAGCAGTTTTGCTCTAACCTGCACAAACATATGACCTCTTCGTGTAGCTCAATGTTTTTATGTGCATTGTCCCTAACAAATAAACAACTACACTCTATGGGTGACGTCACTCTGCCTTAGTTCACCTCTTTGTACAGTCTATGGCAGGGGTGGGCAAACTTTCTGGCTATCGGGCCACATAGGGTCCTAAAGTTTGACTGTAGGGCCGGACAGAAGACAGGACATAACGTGTTAAGAGCTCAGATTCACTACATTCTTATTCACATTTATCTAGGACTTCAAACTCGCGCTACATGTTTCATCACTACTGTGAAAGACTCAGCACACAAAACTGTTGAGACCTGATCCACGGCACACCACAAGTGAATGTCTATTATGTGTTCACCGTTTCCAAGAATGACTGGTAACAGCTCAAAAACAAAGCTCACGCAATACAACCACAGATACACAACTGTGAGTATGATTAAATCTTACTCCAAACATTGTACACACTAATTATTACAATTTGGAGTCCTTAGATTTCTTTCATTGATTTTTACCAACTCAAACTGGAAGCAGTGCAGTCTTATATGTTAAGCACCAACTACTTCACTCATGGTCCGAATAACTCCTGTAAGAACACTTTCCCATAAAGGATTGCGGCCAACATAATACGCCGCAACTCAATGTATATATAGTGCGCCATCTACTGGGAAACGCTGGAAATGCATGACAAATAAAACATCAACAAGGTTTATTATTGTAATTTATTCCAGTTCGGCGGGCCGGATTAAAAGGTTTAAAGGGCCGCATACGGCTCCCGTGCCGTAGTTTGCCCACCCTGGTCTATGGTCAGAACTTGTCAGCCAACTAAACCAGAGGAGTTTGGTGTTGCAGTGCATGTTGAAGTACAGTAGGGGGCAGTCACCTGAACGATGTCTCTCTCTGCGAGTCGCCCCCTGGAGGACACTCTGATGTCGTCTCCATCCAGCTCCACCATTGCTGTGATACACAAAACACAACATCAACACAAATATTCATGTAGTGACCACGAGACAGAGCTCGACACATGAAGGTTACTAAGGCTCCGTTCAGACTGCAGGGCTTAATGCTCAATTCCGATTTTTTTGTGAAATCCGATTATTTTGCACGATTGTTCACATTTCCAATTAAATGTGACTCCAATGTGAACTTTAAACACCCCAAAAGTGTCCTGCATCAGCATTTGAGGACACGATGACGTCACACACAGCGAGCATGCTCAGTGTTTATGGAAGTCACCTAAACATGGAGCACCTGGAGATTTTAAAGCTGCTGTTGTACCAGAGCCAGAACATGTACAGATGATTTGTTTTAAGGAAGAGATTGAGAAGGAGAAGGACGAGGTTTTTGGCCATGCCTTTTTGTGGGGCAGTGGCAGCAACGTCCGCAGAAAGGAACGTGTGGGTGCAGAGTCGCAGACAAGAGTGGTTGGATTGCTATGTGCTTTGCTGCTTCACTCACACGGTGTTCAGACAAAATTTTCGTCTGACGAGAAGAATGTTTGTGTACATTTGTGATGTGTAGGTGGGATGAATGTGACCTGGCCTTTCAGACTGAAGTCGCATGTCAAAAATCAGATATGTATTGGTTTTAGGAGCACATATCCAAGTGGCCTGGGTCACATTTGAAAAAATCTAAATCTGTGTCGTTGAGACTGTCATTAAAAGATCAGATACATGAGCTTAGGGGCCAAAAATGTAGACAAAATTACTTGGATTTGAAGCCTTGAAGGATACATATTATTGATCTATAATGAAAGTTTTTGAGTTTTGAGCCATGTTATACTGTATCCCCTTCTCAAAAATGTGCCTGGAGTTGTATTTTGCTTCATTCACGTTTGTTTCATTAATCCAAAGTCATCTTCTATGAGTCTCAAAAATGCTCTTTTCTGATTTTTTGCCTGGATTGTTGCGCTGCAGGTAAAACTACAGACTTCTACACAGTTTGAAGCCCATAAGCCATCATTGGACTAAAGCAGTCAAGCTATGTTCACTAGAAACACATGTCTCTGTCAGTGTAGCAGTCACAGAAAATAAGTTTTTTGTTTGTTTGTTTTTTTCACATTGTTCATTCCTGTTACTGACAGCAGAGGGAGCAATGCCCAAACATCTTTAATTAGAAAGTGTATCCAATTGTAGACATTATTTTAACTCGGAAAGTGTGAAATACTGATCCCAAGGTGACCAAAAGCACGTTTAAAAGGAATTAAAGCTACAAGAAGTGTTCTTTAAGAAGGAAGACGGGAGGCTTTTCTGCCACTTAAATCTACGTCCGCTCGTTAATCGAAAACGACGCTCCAGGCATATCTTTCACGCTTGAGGCTCAAAAATTTAATAAACAGAGCAAATAAGCATGCATGTATGTAATGTA
Source organism: Boleophthalmus pectinirostris (assembly GCF_026225935.1). Lineage (NCBI taxonomy): Eukaryota > Metazoa > Chordata > Actinopteri > Gobiiformes > Gobiidae > Boleophthalmus > Boleophthalmus pectinirostris. The sequence continues at coordinate 22,565,662 of NW_026571299.1, read as the reverse complement.
TGTATGTATGTATGTATGTATGTATGTATGTATGCATATAGAGGACTAGATCAGCTCTGCAGGCCCATGACACATTGATTCAACTGTAGAAAGAACACTGGCTCAAAGGGACAGGGATTCTAGACTTTAACATGACCAGTTTTGTCCTGTTGTAGACTTAGTTTGGTCCTGTTCTAGCCTTGTTCTAGTCCTGTTCTAGACCTGGTTTAGTTCTGCTTTAATCACTTTTTTTTTCTAGTTTTGATGTATGTGTAGAAGGGAATGAACCTCCAGCGCAGATTTAAAGAGGGGGTATTACACTTCTATGGGGTATTAACTGTTAACACATATTTAGATCACCATGTTATTGTTTTGAACACACGCTATTCACTGAAAACAACATATTAAAATGTACACTCTGAGTTAGAGCTTTGATTCTATCTTCTACCATGTTATTACAAACATAGTTTCAGGCATAAAGGGCAGGGTGTCAGGATAACTACTGTTTTTAATTTCATGTTGATAGGACCAATAATGCCAGAGAAATTCACATTTAAAAGTTGGAATGAGTTTGTTCAATCTATTAAACCTAATGTTCACTTACCATAAGAGATACAAACACAATGTCCATACAGTAAATTTCACTCATAAACGGTGAGAAAACTGTTGCTTACTTTCCTAAACTTGGATTATAAAGATGAGAAGCACCAGACTGCATCACTGGATCAGAAAGAGGGGGGCGTTCAGACGACACCGCACACAGAGGCAGAGGCAGAGTGACGCTGGACATTTAGTCAAATTGTGCAGATTTGTGAAAATGTGAAGAGACAAAGGGACACATGATTGGCTGTGACCTGGTGATTAAAATGTACATGCCTTATCATCGAGATCGACCAAAGTAGACCTATCGATCTTTTGATTTTTGCCACAGCCCGACTCTGAGCTAAAGCGTGGAAACCCGACTGAAGTCCGATGGGATAATTATTTAGAACTTCTCTTCGAGCTCAGGTCAGATTCAGAGACATGAGCACATCAGCTGTTTCCTGTCTACAGTAAAACCTAGGGCTGTAACCGCAAAAATGAATCACTGCAATACTAAGAGAACCACTGCGGTGCATGTTGGTCCACCAGGATCACCGCATGTGACCAACGTGACCCGACCCAGAGTCCTGCACGGGTCCATTTTTAGAGACGCGCCCCCGCCAGGACCTGTTAACATTCCACCCGTTACCGCCTGTGCCCGTGATAACCCAGGACTAACCCAGGACTAACCCAGGACTAACCCAGAACTAACCCAGGACTAACCCAGAACTAAGACAAGACTAACCCAGGACTAACCCAGGACTAACCCAGAACTAAGACAGGACTAACCCAGAACTAACCCAGGACTAACGTGTGCCTGTGTAGACCGTCGGGTGACCACGGGCGAAAGGACCGCCGCAGAGCTCTGCGCCACATGGAGGTAAGTGCAGACATTGCCTGATCATGCTTTGCGGACACCTGCTCCACGGGCTTGGTTCGCTCTGTCTTAAGTCTGCGGGCACCTGACCTGGTGCAGGACTCTGACCTGAGCTGCCACAGTGAGAGCTGGAGAGATGCAGCAGCACTTGTTCCAAAGCCAAATGTTACTTCTCCCACTACACACACCAAGGTACATGTGCATCTGCAACAAGCGCATCATCTGAGAGTTTTCAGAGCCGCTGGAAATATTATAACTCCGGGGGATGGGGAGTGCGATATCATCGCGTACTGCCGTGTTGAGCTGCTATATCGCACCACAGGAGAAATTGCCTAACTGCGACAGCCCTAGTAAAATCACTCACTTTGAGACTCTTAAGTGTTCAAAGATCAGACTCTGCACTTCTACTTTAGACACAAGTCAAAACTGTGTTATTATTATTGGTGAAATGTGGTGCAAAACTTCAGATACAGGATTATTAAAAGATTAAAAAAAACATGAAAGATTGGAGATAAAGTCCACAGGAAGTAGAGTCACCATGTCTAATCTGCAGACACACGTGAGCTACTTTCACCTTTTTACTTTTAAAGAACGTCTCAAACTGGATTCACAGTGCTGTTTTGTGGACTGGAGTCATTATTTGAGGAGGACAATTTCTATGAATAATGTGAATGAGATGCTCCACTTTAAATTTACCACTTTACAAGAGGTGAGGAATAAAGTCTAATCATTATTTTTGCTGTATCCCGAGTTTGTATTTTGCATCTCTGTGTCTTTTAGAGGAACAAATATATCCTCCGTGTGTCATTAAAAGGCCTATGAAAATAGTTTAGACTCAGGTCGGATTTGATCACCGCTCTACCAGACTAGGGCCGGGCTCGGACAAAAGAATTCTGCATGATCCACACTGTACTCTGAGTATCCCCTCCCTTTGCTCTCTGTGCTAAGGCACGCCCCCTTCAGAGTGCTATTGCAGCACGATCAGCGTGCATCGACTACTGAAAATACTGCACATCACGTCAGGTTTGTGAAGTAATAGTACGTAGTGTATTGTTTTGTATCATTGTGTTCTATATTTATGGAAAACTGTGTCAAAGAGAGATCTCTAGATTACTCAAACATGCATGGATGGATGACATCTAAAACCTCTCTGGGCATGTTTTTGATGAGTGCACAACATTGAAACATGGTGGAAAGCTCCAAAAAGTCGATCTAATGGTGTAATATCTTCTCTTTAATGTTGAATGGTAAACTTCCTCAAATAGCTACCACAGAGAAACACTCTACCTGCTCAAGGAATCTAACTCACCACCTTCTTGCGTGCCCCTCTGAAGCTTTAATAACACTCTGTTGGCTTCTATAAATATGAGCGGATGCCCCGTCTCCTGTAATAGCCTCATATAGCTCAGAGCTGCAGTCGGTGTGTAATTTGAAATCAGTTGCGCTGAGAAGAAGCACAAACCGCTCATTAACCTCTCGCTCCCTGTATAGATCCACCCCCACGTCTAATCATGCTAACTGCTCTAACTGTGCTAATCGTGCTAACTCCAGTCTACGGGGATGTCTAAGGTTAGAGTTGCGGGAACAATAACACAATGTGAGCAAGGAGGGGGAAGTGAAAGGTGCTGTATCTGATTTTTACACTCTACAAAACTACAAAAAACAGAACTAGATGATTTGAAAGAGTTTGCAGTGGTCTAAAGTTTATCTAATTATTCACCACTATGACCAGTTAAAGCAAACAACTAGCATACTAACAGCGCACTTCCTGATTATCAGCCAATAAAGCACTTTCTAATTAGATGCAGACGGTGCACAGTGGACTTACTTTGATCTCAAGAGCTGTTTATGCAATATATCTGTACTGGGCCAACCAGGTCTAGAATGAGTCTAGACCATGGATAAGGTGGTTCTACATAATGATTAACCCAAAGGAGAACAAATACTCTAACTGCAGATGGGCCTACCAAAGGAACAGGTCCCACAGTCTGAGAAACATCTAAACATCTGCTTGTAGGCCATTTCAGTCTTGAAGCTCAAACTTCATCTGGTACAGTTTATGGACTTTAAAAACACAAAGGAGCATAGGTTGCATTCATACTTCCTTTTTTAGACTTGGTTTAATTTTTCTCTAAGCCTTGTTTTGTCCTTGTTTAGTCTAGGTTTAGTTCTGGGTTTAGTTCTGATGTAGACTTGGTTTGATCCATTTCTGGTTCTGGTTTGGTCTTGGTTTAGTCTAGGTTTAGTTTTAGGTTTATTTCTCATCTAGACTTAGTTTGGTCTTGATTACTGGATTAGTCCTGGTTTAGTCTAGGTTTAGTTTTAGGTTTATTTCTCATCTAGACTTAGTTTGGTCTTGATTACTGGATTAGTCCTGGTTTAGTCTAGGTTTAGCTCTAGGTTTAGTTCTGATGTAGACTTGGTTTGGTCTTGTTTCCTGGATCAGTCCTGGTTTAGTTTAGGTTTAATTCCAGGTTTAGTCCCAGTTTGGATGTTGTGTGTAAGTGAGACCACAGGCCAGTGCAGTTCAACATGAGGAGTTGCAATTCTTCTTTAATTGATGCATGTTCTGCTGGTGCTCTGGTTTTGTGTTCTCTTTTCCAGCAAAATCAAATTTATGGTCATCTTTGGAGCGCAGATGCTAGAGAATACATCAAACTTAAAACTCTACAAACTTCAGGAGACAACTTTACCGTCAAACTCGGCCTGTCCCACTCCCACAATGATGATGGACATGGGCAGTTTGGCAGCCTGCAACACACACAAGAACACGAATATCACTAAAACACACAGTGTTTAAAACATTAAAACATTTAAGACAGGTTTGTTTTATTTGAGTAAATCACAAAGTTACCGTTACTCTGCATAATTCAGAGTTTTTTACATGTGAGTGCCTTTTGGCAGACCGGAAGTTACAGCAAATAAGTAGAACTAATCATATATAAAACCAGAAAGTCAGACTTCATATTAGTCAGATAAAAAAATTGGGTCAGAATGATTGAAATAAAATAAGTTAAACAGTTAAAGGGGGACTATGTCACTTTTCTGGTGAGGGGTCTTCTTGTTTCCATGAATTTATTACTCTTTTGGCTCAAATTTTCCACAGAATGGCATTAAACATTCATCTCCATGGAGACAGGCAGATGATGCTGTTCATCCAAGTTACAGGAAAACCCTGCTCACAATACAAATATATGTTTTCAAGACATTTTCTCTTTGCCGTAAAACACCTGTAAAGGAATAAAGATGGATAGTTTTAATGTCATACTGGCCACGTTTACATTATGTTTTTTTTTTTTTTTTTTTTAATTCCATATTAATTGTTCTGGCTTAAGTAGACAAACTGAGTCAACGGCTGCTCTACCTCAGCCCACTCCCACATCCTGCTCACAAATCCAAAGAGATGTGGATGAAAGTCCGAAGCCAGGACTGGTGGAGCTGGATCATCCAGATCGTGTCAGAAGGGCGACACAGCGAGCATGAACTGAATGATCAGAATTATTTTTAAGAAGAATAAATGAGAAACATGATCCAGGAAGAAATTAATTCAACTTTAAAATCAGATTAAACCTCCCACTTACTTCAGAATGAAATTTTATTCTGAGTAATAATTTTCATTAAGAGTGAAGTGTTTACATGGTCTTTTATAAAGCATAATTATTTTTTTTATTCAAAATTAAAGCTCTCATGTAAACGCGGCAGTTGTGGAACATTCCAACCAAAGTGATAAAATGTCATCTCCATGGAGACAGATGAGCAGCAGACCCCCATTGGAAAAAAACATACAAGAATGACTAACACAGATTTGCATGTGAAAGTAGCATTCAAGTTGAATGAATCATAATACCAACACTATTTATTGATAGTTCAGCTGATGTCATCAACATTCCCTGGGGTTGTGATGCTAACTGTAGACACTGCTCTGTCTGAAGCTCTGTTACTCAGGTTCAACTTTAATCTGAGCTTTTTCAACACAATCTGAACAGAAAGAACTGATTTAGCTGGAACGGCAGCAGGTGATTTGTGCTAAACAAGTTAAGTTAAACAAGTCCCTCTCAGATAACAACATTTACAGTCAACATTTCATTGAGTCACTCTCACTTTTAAGTTGAAAATCAAACTCCTAAACAGAACCATGAGCAGCTCAGGCTCATCACAGCCTCCTGAACATGTGCTCTTTAAATCCATTTTGTATTTTGGATGATCTTGTGAGCTGGTGGGATTGATCTGTGCTTCGCTGCTTCACTCACATGGAGTTCAGACACAATTTTTATCTGACAAGAAGAATGTTTGTGTACATTTGTGACGTGGAGGTGGATGAATGTGCCTTGGCCGTTCAGACTGAAGTCACGTGGCAAAAGATCAGATATGTATTGGTTTTAGGAGCACATATCCAAGTGTCCTGGGTCACATTTGACAAAAATCAGATCTGTGTCATTGAGACTGTCATTAAAAGATCAGATACAGGAGCATAGTGGCCAGAAAATTGGATTTGGGTCACTTCAGGCTGCAGTGTGAACGTAGCCTAAATTACTTGGATTTGAAGCCTTGAAGGATACATATTATTGATCTATAATGAACGTTTTTGAGTTTTGAGCCATGTTATACTGTTATCTCCTCCTCAAAAACTTGCCTGGAGTTGTAATTTGCTTCATTCGCATTTGTTTCATTAATCCAAAGTAGGGGTGGACGATATATCGATATTTTAAATTTATCGAGAGGGGGTTATTTTTTCTTGAACATATATCAAGATATAGCAAAATATATCGAGATATATTTTTTGATCCATATCGCCCAGCCCTAATCCAAAGTCATCTTCTATGAGCCTCAAAAATGCTCTGTTCAGATTTTTTGAACACTCATACTGATCACAGCGTCCTGAACATCCATCCATTTTCTTCTGCTTATAAGGGGCTGGGTCACAGGGGCAGCAGTCTAACTAGGGACTCCCAGACTTCCTTCACCCAGACACTTCCTCTAGTTCCTAAGGGGGCATCCCGAGGCGTTCTCAGGCCAGCCCAGAGACATAGTGCCTCCAGCATGTCCTGGGTTTTTCCTGGGGCCTCCTCCTGGTGGGACATGCCCGAGCCATCTCAACTGGCTCCTCTCGACATGGAGGAGCAGCAGCTCTACTCCGAGCTCCTCCTGTGTGACTGAGCTCCTCACCCTATCTCTAAGGAAGCACCCAGCCACCCAACAGAGGAAACTCATTTTGAGCGCTTGTATCCGCAATCTCATCCTTTCGGTCATTACCCAGAGCTCATGACCATAGGTGAGAGTAGGAATCGAGAGCTTTGCCTTTTGGCTCAGCTCCCTCTTCACAGTGACTGCATCACTGCCAACGCTGCACTGATCCACCTGTCAATCTCACGCTCCATCTTCCCCTCGAGAACAAGACCCCGAGATACTTGAACTCCTCCACTTGAGGCAGGGACTCTCCACCCACCCAGAGAGGACAAACTCCTTTTTCCGTTCTAGAACCATGGCCTCGGAATTGGAAGAGCTGATCCTCATCCCAGCCGCTTCACTCTCAGGTCAAACTGCCCCAGTGCACATTGCACATCCTGGTTTGATGAAGCCAACAGGACAACATCATCTGCAAACAGCAGAAATGATCCTGTGGTCCCCAAACCGGACCCTCAGGCCCCTGACTGCGCCTAGAAATTCTGTCCATAAACACAATGAACAGAACAGGTGACAAAGGGCAGCCTCCTGAACATGTGCTCTTTAAATCCATTTTGTATGTCAGACAATCTTAAAACTTTTTTGCCAGTTTGTTAATGTGTGTATTGTGTCACCATGGTAACTGCAGAACATTCCTCCCTTAGAGATACATGCAGAACACCCCCAGCGTTCAGTCACTGTAAAGTATCCATAAAAAGGTCAGGCTGAAACGACTGAAGACTGGAAAGAGCGAGAGAGGAGGTTCTGAAGAATCAAAACACAGATCACCTCCTCAAACATCCAACCATCTCTCCAGGAATCAAACCCGCAACCTCCTGACTGAGAGGAGGAGACAGGCCAACCACTCTGCCACAGTCACACCCTCCACCCCAGTGCATTGTGGGTAAACTCAGTGTGGTTATCAGGAGCAGACTGCAGTCAGGCTCTCCACCCACACTACCCTCTCATCTCTCTCTCCTTCTCTCTCTCTCCACTCCTCCTTTCTTCAATGTCTCTCTCTTCCCTCTATCTCCTTCTCCCCCTCTTTTTCCACTCATCTTTCTCTGCTCCCTCATTCTATCCCTCTCTTTTTTCTCTCTCCCCTCTCTCTTTTATCTCTTCTTCCTTTTCATCCCCCTCTTCACTTTTCACTCCCCCTTCTTCTCTCCGTCTTCCTCCCCTTTATTGTCTTTTTCCTTTTTAGTTTTGTCTCTCACTTTCTTGCTTTCTCTCTCGCTCTTCATTTTCTTCTTCATCTCTAAATTTTCACTCTTCTCTTTCTCTCTGTCAATCTTATTTTCTCTCTCTCCCCATCTTCTCCTTCCTCTACCCTCTCTACCCCCGTCTCTCCATCCATCTATTTATCTACCTCGCTCTCCTCTCTCACTTTCTTTCTCTTGTCATTTCATTTCTTCTTACGCTCTCTTACTTTCCTCTTTCATCATTCTCCATCCTCTGTTTTTTCCTGTTTGTTTTCTCCTTTTCTCTCTCTCTCCATCCTTTCTCACTTTCTTTCCATTGTCTTTCTTTTTTGTCTAACTCTGTCTCAGTTTCTCAGGTTTTTTTCTTCTTTCTCATCGCCCTATCCTCTATCACCCTCTTTTTTTTACATTCTCTCTCCTCTTCTATGCCCTGTCTCTCTCTTTCTTTCGTGTCTTCCTTCTCGTTGCTCTATTTCTGTCCTCCTTTTATTTCTCTCTTTGTGTCAGTGGAGCTTGAACACTGCACGGGCCCAGAAAAAACAGATCAAACCCAGATTCATTCACTTTTAGTTTCACTTTCCCCTGGTCCGAACTTCTACACAGCGCTCCCTTATATAACACACACACGCACACACAGAGAGAGAGAGAGAGAACAGTGAACGCTCAGGGTGGGTCTCCTCTGCAGATAAAAGACCAAATATGAAGAAGAGGTGGGGGCTTCTAAGGAGGATGAGGGAGAAGAGGAGGAAGAGGAGGAGATGTGCAGTGTAACAGGCTGAGCAGAGTCTGAACAGAGGGAGCATTTAAAGTTAAAGAAACTACGACTTCATTAATATTGAAGTTTGCTGGTTCCAAAGTTCTTCACAAGTCCAAATTAGAGAGAGTATGTATTATTGATGCAATGATATTCATTATAATATCGAATTGTTCAATACCGGTGTCACGATTTGATACACATGTTCAGTCGGTGTCTCTTCATGTGAGCTGTGTTGTTATTTATTTTGGTCTGAAAGAAAAAGAGTTCTGTTGGCGTCCTCCTCAGATGTAACAGAAAACAGCTCCGCAGGGACTTACAGCTGATATATTCCAACAGACGAGAGTTTGATCTTTCACTCACTTTTTATTTTAGGTTGATAAACCCAGAAATGACAAAGCTATTAACCCTCTCCAGGCAGATGTTGCAGATTTGCAACAGCTAAATGCCAATTACCTACTTACTCCACATCCATATTTTATGAGCGTTTTTTACTCAGGAGCCTTTTTTCCCATCCATGCTGATAAACGTGGATGATGCAGACTGTGCAACAGTGGCTACACACAAACAGACTGCCAGAAGTGCAAAGTACTTTTGTGCTTTACAAAGGAGAAAAATTGTTTCTTGGAGCACCACACGAAAAAGTGATGTTGTTCTGCTGCCAGTGTAAAGCTCTGTTACACTGTGCTTTTTTTGTTTTCATTGTTATGAAAAGTTGTGAACACATAAAGTTAGCGTTCATATCATTTTCAGTCTTCAGTGTTAATTTACCACACCGGACCAATGCTGCAATTATGCAACATCCCAGAACGCACTGGATGTGAAGGTCTCTCTCAAAAAAAAGTCAGGATTGTATATTACTACCCCATATGATCATTTTCCCCAAATATCAGATTTTTCCTGTTACTAAAATTTAATTTGAGCCTGAAAGGGCTAACTTTTAAATACTTTAGAATCACTTTTGGCTTCATATCGGCTTTAATCAAACACACTCATATACACACGTGTGACGCCACTCACCATATCCACCATCTTTTTCCCACACTCTATCTCAGTTTTATTCAGAAAATGTTCTGTTGAGACATTTCCATGTAATATAACAGAGTTTGAGTGTCCAGAAAGAGGATGGGAGAGCGCAGTGTGTCACAGACTGTAGGGAGCAGTGTAGGAGGAGCTACGTACTTACTTACTCTGCTGGAGACGAGGCAGAGAAAGCTCCGTTCTTATTTTCACTGAATACAGATTCGGAGCTGTAAATGACTGAACCAAATGAACTAAACACTTCACATAAAAACTCCAGCTGTACACGAGTTCTACTGTAATGTGTTGTGTGTAATGTTTTGTGTATCATGATTTGTACTGAATCATGGGAAAACTGTATCATTGTATCTTTAGAATGTATAAACAGTAACACTTTAGATTAGGGAGCACATATTAACAGCTAGTTGATAGTAAAATGTATAATAACATCTTTACAATAACATCTACAACAAGTACCTTCATCACATTTTTGTCTAGGGCCGTTTTTTGCGAGTACTAACCCAGTAACTATTTTCTTCCCCATTAAAGTAGTGCAGATTTTACTAGATTTTAATCATCTTGCTCCACCTCCTTTAAAGGAGTTTGTGAAAAGAAATTCAAATTGCACAAGAGCAGTTCTAGAGGCGACTGCTCTGTGCTGTTTAGGAAAAGTGCTTTTGGACAAACTCTCTTTTGCTTATCGAGCAGATCAAACATGGAACACAGTGCTGCTCATGTACGAGAACTTTCAACACTGCAGCATTTTCTAAAACTTTAAAACATGATGTTCAATAGTCAAATATGTCTCCATGTTTAACCAATTTACATTTTCTTTTATTTTGAGGGGTTGTTGGTTGAACTCTTAAACTCTTGATTTTCAACTTCAAATGAACTGTTTGAAACTAATTGTGTGTATAGTGAGTGTGTTGTACGTACAGTGAGTGTGTTGTACGTATAGTGAGTGTGTTGTACGTACAGTGAGTGTGTTGTACGTACAGTGAGTGTGTTGTACGTACAGTGAGTGTGTTGTACGTGAGTGTGTTGTACGTACAGTGAGTGTGTTGTACGTACAGTGAGTGTGTTGTACGTACAGTGAGTGTGTTGTATGTATAGTGAGTGTGCTGGTGTTGTGTACTTTTGTGTGATTGTTGCTGTTCTTTCCTTTGTCCTGTAGATGATTTTACATCAACCTGCTGAGGGACTGAAGATGGAAATGAGCCATGTTGGCTATAATCTTTACATATTTACATTTTTAATTAATTTCATTAATATGTGTTTTCCCTTTACAAATAAATAAAATAAGAAGAAAAAAAATAAGAAATAAGATGTTCTTGTGCATACACTGAAATCTTTAAAGCATTAATAAGCGTTTGATTAATACCAACTAATAGCTAAGTAACAGCCAATTAGCAAACCAATTACCACTTAGTTAGGTCTTAATATCTGCTCCCTAAACTAAAGTATTACAGTATAAACATGAAGTCAAAAACATGTTCTTGCCAAAACTTCTTGTCAAAACCTGATCTCATCTCTCGTCTCTGGAGCTAAGCAGGGCTGGGTCCACCGGGAATTCCAGGTGCCACAGTGGGCACCATGGCAAAAACTGTTGTTGTGTCCTTAGGCAAGACACTTCACCCACACTGCCTAATAAGAATGTAATGTGTGTGAGTGTTGGTGGTCGGAGGGTTCGATGGTGCAGATTGTCAGTCTCTCTTGTGTCAGTATCACCAACAGTATGATGAATGAAAAATGCACAAACAGGTAAAGTGAAATTATTAAAAATGTCTTGCCCAAAGACACAAAAAACAGCAGAGATAGGAAGCTGCTGGTGTCCATGTGACTAAGGTTGCTCAGGAAAAATGGTGCAGTTCATTGAGAAAAAGAAAAAATATCAGGCACTTAGGTTACGTTCAGACTGCAGCCTGAAGTGACCCAAATCCGATTTTTTGGCCCCTATGTTCCTGTATCTGATCTTTTAATGACAGTCTGAACCACACAGATCTGATTTTTTTCAAATTCGACCCAGGACACTTGGAGATGTGCTCCTAAAACCGATACATATCTGATCTTTTGACATGCAACTTCAGTCTGAACGGCCAAGTCACATTCATCCCACCTACACGTTATCAACAAGCCACAAATGTACACAAACGTTCTTCTCGTCATACGAAAATTGTTAATGAACTCTGTGTCACTGAAGAGAAGCACATCTCTATCCCACCACTCTTGGCTACGTCTCCACATCCACACATTCCTTTCAACGGACTGTCCCACAAAACACCACGGCCAAAAACCTCGTCCTTCTCCTTCTCAATCTCCTCCTTAAAACATGTAAGTTGTTCATGTTCTGGCTCTGGTACGAGAGGAACTTTAAAATCTCCAGGTGCTCAATGCTTGTGTCCATGTTTGGACAACTTCTGTAAACACAGAGCACGCTCGCTGCGGTTGACGTCGTCGTGTCTCCAGTGCACATGTGGGACACTTTTGGACTGTTTAATGTTCACACTGGAGATCACATACAAGTCACATTTAATTGGAAACGTGAACGACCTCGCAAAAACATCGGATTTCACAAAAAAAAAATCCGAACTGATTATTAAGCCCTGCAGTCTGAACGTATCCTTAGTTACAAAATATTGAAAAGCCTTTATTGCCCACTCACAACAAAAGGCTTTTCAGTATTTTGGAACTAAGTGAGTGCCTGATATTTTTCTTTTTTCTTACACAACAGTAATGTCGAAATTGGGAATAGAACCAGCAAACTTAAGGTATATGGGGAGTGGCTAAACTGTATCTTCTAATCCACTAAACTGTGTGGGAGCTGTGATTGTGGAGGTGAATTTTACATCTTGTTTCTGAGCATGAATATGTCTGATATCTGATCATGTAGAAAAGTTTACCCAATATTTGTAAAGAGAAATGCTGCATCTGCATCACACACACACACACACACATCTACATACCCCCCCCCCCAAACACACACACACACACACATACATACACATGTCAACAGTACTGGCCCATAATCGTGTGCATATGCAAAAACAGCTCCTTCCACAACACACTGAAGACCTGCTGAAAAACATGTGCGCTTTTCCTTTGTGCGTTCCACCCAGAGACAGAGACAGAGGAGAGACCTGGACTCCGTTTCCCAGAAGGCCGAGCAGCAGGCAAGATCTTAAAAGGAAGGTGTGGCTGTTCTGTGCATTTCACTAACAGTCGCAAATTCCCTTTAAACCCAGTCTGCTGAGTTCAGAGTGCAGCCGGAGGAGGGAGGAAGAAAATACAAGAAAATACATTCTGACAAAACAAAATATGACACGACATTCACCAGGGACACAACTAGATCTGCGCTTTATTTACACCAAAAACATTCTTTTAAAATTCAAATCACGTACATATTTGAGAAACAGGAGGCAGAACTCTGACCCAAAGGACTGGAAAAGTTGCAGAAAGAGAATAAAAATTGTAAAAATGTTAGTATTTTTACAATAACTTTTGCACCATAATTCTGACTGTGTTGTTTATGAATGTGAGAGGCAATACACAGCAAAATATATCTGCTGTAAGCTGCAGTAGCACATTTTTACTGTTTTAATAATGTGAAAATGGAACGAGTTCATTTCAAACTTTTTGCAGAGGTCCAAAGTTCTTCCTCACTTCCCTTATGTATTCAGAGCATCCTCATTACTCACCACGATGACTTCAGAAACACTTTTCACATCTCTCGCAAAGCAGAGCGGAGTTTTACCGCAATGATAAAGCCAATAACAACTAGCATGCTAACAGTGCAAGTCCTGATTCTTTATAATACATGCATCAATAATCTCGGACTTCCAGTCACTGTGCAATTCATACTGGGAAGGATTTTCTGAAAAAGTGAGCATCAAACCTCCATGTTTGTTTTCCCAGTGGGATGTGTCTATTGACAAAGTCAGTCTTTTCAAGTCTTTTGAACCATATCACTATTGTTTCTGGTTTTGGTATTGTTATATTTTAATTTTGGGATTCGGACATCATAATTGTGTGGTTCTTGGATGTCCTAACAGTGGAAAAAGGCTCAAGAAATGGGCTTTAGAAGTTTGTGAATTCTATAAATGCAAAAGGGAATCAGATGTGTGTGACTCAAACCTCTGTTCAAACTGTTTCTCTTCCCAACGGAATTGAAAAATAGTGAAAGGTGAAGGCGATGGACAGGACTGATCCACGGGAAGGACCAAAAAGGAAACATTTGACTGCCTAAATCATCCCAAGTTTTCCAACAACCACACATGTCTGAATCCCAAAACTAAAATATGACAATATCAGAACCAGAAACAAAAGTGATATGGTTCAAAAGAATAGAAAAGATCTTTGTCAAAAGACACATCCCACTGGGAAAACAAACATGGCAGTTTGATGCTCACTTTTTCAGAAAATCCTTCCCAGTATGAATTGCACAGTGACCGGAAGTCTGAGATTCTTCATGCGTCTAGTAGATGCAGACAGCACACACTGGACTTTATTTGACCACAAGTGCTGCTTGTACAATACAGTACATTTGTCTGGATTTTTTTTTTAATTAAGGTTTCTATTAAAACTCCCCCTTTTACCCCCAATGAAGTGTTATACATCCTTTTTTTCACTACAATCTGTTATTTCACAGTCTGCTGCAGTAGTTGTGTCATATGGATGTAATAAAAGCTACAGGACCAGAAATACAAATGAAAATATAATTCACTCTTTCATACAAAACACACAGCAAACATGTAAAAACAACTTTTGGACATAAAAAATGCTTGATTTAGGGTCTTAGCTACACAAAAGGAAAACAAAAAAAAAAAAAAATCAAGGCTGTAAGTAAACTCAAAATATCCTTTTTGCCTCAAAACTCAGAAAAAAGTGCAATGGCCCCATGACTTTCCTGGTGCTGTCTGATGGAAACAGCTGGTGTCAGGACACAGAGACACATCACTTCCTGCATTTCCATAGGGTTTATTAC